>NW_026996794.1:0-543 GCF_035044405.1 Drosophila montana
TGGCTGTCCCGCATGAGCGGGACTCTTTCTACGCTCCTGTCCTTCTCTGATTGTCCTATTTTCCTCTCTTGTATACAACCTAAAATGTGAAACATGTTTCTTTTCTTTTCACAATAAATTAAACACACACACGCGCACACACGCCCACACACACACACGCACGCACACACCCACGCACACACACACACAACACCGTGTGCTAAGCGGCCCATAGAATACTACCACAGCTAGTCATTGCTTGTCGTATGAGGCGACTGAAAATGACACGGGGATGTAATTGCCCGGAGAGGTGCCTTTTGCAGGCGAAAAGATACTGAACGCCATTAACCTGGAAATGGCCAGATCGATTCCGTTCCGTGGTAATTAAAGCATCTAGTGACCTCCGGTTGTGGCCAGGTATCCCCTGGGTAGGCGCTGCACACCCGTGACGCGCCTAGCTAACACGAGAAGCCGACTGAGACTGAGACCAGTAATGTCTCAGTCTGCGAACTCTGGACAACCCTACACGACTAGACGACCCCTGGGCTGACGGCCGACAGTATT
>NW_026996795.1:0-30568 GCF_035044405.1 Drosophila montana
TCCAATTATATTCGAAAATTTTTTGAAAACTGCGTTACTTGCAAAATGTCTAAGTCGTTCTCAGGTAAATTTTATGCTAATCGCCATCCAATACCAAAGGTCGATATACTTTGGCACACTATCCATATAGACATAACTGGGAAGTTAAGCGGCAAGTCTGATCAAAAGGAGTATATTATTGTCTTGGACAATAATATACTCCTTTTGATCAGACTTGCCGCTTAACTTCCAAGACAATAATATACTCCTTTTGATCAGACTTGCCGCTTAACTTCCCAGTTATGTCTATATGGATACTAAATTTGACTATCTAACTCACACGCTTAAAATTGATGCTAAAATTGCATAGATGCAGTGACATCGGCTGTATCTTTGTTTGGAGTACCAAACCGCATAATAGCGGATAAGGGAAGGTGTTTTGCTAGCACTAAACTTAGCGGGTTTTGTTAACAACAAAAAATTAAGTTGCATTTGATCGCGACAGTTGCGAGTAGAGCTAATGGGCAGACAGAACGCATAATGATCACCTTGTAAAACTTATTAATTGCAGTTGAGACTAGCAGCCTGTCTTGGCAAGCTGCATTAGGTGAGGTTCAGCTGGATTTAAATTGTACGGTAAATCGAGTGACAAGGGCAAGCAGGAGATTTTTGGAGATTTTGGGTTATTACAAAAAAAATGAAGAAAGAAATTGTGCTAGTTGAAATACTTGGTGGAGACATGTTTTTATTGAAGTCATTGACGAGTATGCGCACGTTTAGGTATGTGACGATTAATCGGAAGATTTGGTAGACTTGAGAGATGATGAGCGTGACAATGTTCAGAACATTGGTCATGACGCTGTGGCACTTAAAGACGCTGTGGCACTTTTTTTTTGAGTATTTTTTTGATATCCCAATTAGTGTGTCGGAGAGTATCTTATTAAGTACTCAGAATTAAAAGTCCATCAAACTTACAAAAATGAATAATGTACCATAATAATTAATCAAAACAATTTTAAAACCCCCAGAATATTTTCGCACTGATAAGCACAACCAAACTGACATGCGCACCTGCTGAGCGGTATATGACGTTCTGTTTTACATTACTATTCAGCTCAGATCAATGAGTTTATGGCCCGTGTCAGTCTGGTCAATGCATATCAAATTTTATTCTAACTACCCACCGCTAAAATACTAGCTACAACAAAAGCAACATAACGCAAAATATATATATTGGTATTCACCGATCAGCTGGTTGCCTTGCGCTCAGATTTGCACAGGCAACTCGAGTACAACACTCTGTTGACAAACTTTGTACTGACCACACAATTTAAATGAATTAAAAATAAAAAATTTTTGTGAGCGTAGCACTTGCCCTATACTATTTAAAGCAATTACAATTATATCTCTCTTGTTGCTATCCTTAAATACAGATCTTGCAGCTGGTCTCAGCAGTATAATAATAGGATGGTCTTGAGTCAGTTCAAAAGCAATTTCTGCTTTTTGCCCGACGAGGTTTAAATTGGGACCTCATTCTTTAGTTGCCGTCGTACTCCAGCAGGCTTCTTAATATTCTGTCGTTAACCAGCCGTAGGACAACTTTCGGTGTTGTTCCTACATAAGTTGATTGTTGGCCACATAGATTCTTCTTTTCCGTTAGGTCGTCTTCAACTCTCCACTCCGTCCAGACCTACCAGGAATTATCGCTCCTAGTTCTTAGCTACTTTTACAACAGATTACGCTATGCTCAAAAAAAAACGTTATCTATATTTTTTATTTATTATTGAATTTAGTAGCCCGCCATCGGGTCGTCCATAATCAATCTGCCGTCAAGTTACTATACCTTTTATGGGATCAAAATTCATAAAATGTGCATAATACTGTTTTTTATATAAACCTGGCGACCACAAACTTTATTCTAAGAGCAGTATAGAACACACTTGAGTTCTGATTGGCACTTATTAAAATTAAAACTAAAAAAAAATAAAAAGAAATGTACCTGTGTTAGAAAGAGATGAACCTAATAGTTGAAATGAATTGAATTAAAGAATGTTGCGCAGACAATGTTGCAATGTAAATTTGTAAATTATTAGCTACGGAGTATCTGACTGTCTGTCTTTCTATCAATCTTTTTATCCTTCTGTCTGTTTGCCTGTATATCTTTTCTTTTCTTTTCCTGACTATTCTCGACTACGAGTAGGGGCATGGCATTCTGTTTGCCTGTCTATCTGTCTTTTCTTCTGTAAATTTTTTATGTTTGTGTATGCGCCTGTTTGTCTATCTGACCGACTGACTGTCTGTATATGTGTGATGTCTGTTGTAATACACAACTTGGGCTAGTGGCCTGATGGGCTGATAGCTACTAGCGGACCACGCGCTGGTTCCGGCTCTATAACGTCGACTTGGGTGAGTTAGATAGGGTATCACTGTGCTACCTAATCGCAGGCATGTATAATCATGTCAAAATTCACGTGCACTCTTGGTTGCCACGTACGCGGATGATACTGCCTTTCTTACAACGGCCAACACGCCGCAGTACGCGTCCTCCATTATGCAGCGTCAATTGGACTCCCTGGACAGCTGGCTGAAAAGGTGGAACATCGCGGTCAACCAAGGAAAAAAGGAAATATAATATACCCTGGGTAAAGGAGGTTATTGCCAAGCTGAGTGATCGATAGTTCGCCAGACTAGGCAACCACGCAAATAATCTTGCCACAAGCCTTTTAAACAACAACTCAACAACAAGACGGCTCAAAAGGAAGCACCCACTTTACCGCCCCAAAGAGTCTTACTCCACACATTCCACTGCTTCCCCTGCACTAAAGACACAAAACAGACACATAGATACACGCAATACATAACTGCCAACGGTCAAAGAAAACATTTAATTATTGCTTAAAAAGCGGGCAGATTTTAAATAAAATAAATAATAATTATGTTCAAAAAAAAAAAAAAAGTATTGTTCTTGGTATGGTGTGTGGAAAATTATATGATTTTATATAATTATTTAGAAAACTGGTGGCTTTAAAAAACATAGATTTAATGCGCTTCGAGCTTATTGATTTAGTGTAATTCGATAACTAATTTGCATAGCATGCCTTACTTTTCACCTAATAAGTTCAGTGTGTATTGTGCTCCGCAAAAATCGTGAAAAACAGTGACAAAAACGGTCAAGCCCACCCAACAGTGGCATAATAATACATTTAAAAGTGAATTCAACCCCAAACTATTCAAAAATTAGTTAAAGTGCCTAAAATAAAGAAAGAACCTAAAATCAAAACTGCTAATGTGCAATTTACACAAACGCAAAAACTGGGAGCTGTCAAAGCCAGTGCTGCCAATAACAATGACGAGTTGGCCACAATAATGGCAGCCAGCTTAAACAACTGTCAGGCTGTAATGGCAAATAAAAACTTAAAAAACTAAGACGTCCCTGCTGCCTATGCATACAACACACGCAGCAACACCTGCACCAGTCATGCAGTAATCAGCAACATCTTACCACCAACTAATCCCGACGCCAACAGCAATCAAGTGCAGGGGATTCCAGCCCCGCTCACTGAAGCAATTAAATCTCAACCAGACGCACCAGATTCTACTCCAGCAACACGGCATTGTAAGCTCAACAGCAACTACAACAACTACAACCACCGCGTCCTCAAGTAGCGGCTGCAGAACCTCTGCCTCCACTGGTACAAGCCGTGCCGCACTGGAGCCCATTGAAACACGCCCCAAAACCGCCAATGATGTTTTCCAGCCCATGCCGGTCACTACATATGGCGCGCCGAGCTCTTTCCCGGCAGCTGCGTCTTCCAGCGGTCAATGCAACCAAAACTCTGCACCCTCTAAGGAGCAAATGCATTATGCCAGCTTTCCAGGAACCGCTGGTCGAATGGCAAACGGCTGAAACAAAAAACGGCGAGGAACAATGCTAAAGGCCGGAGCCGTCAAAAATGGGAGGGTACCCACAAAAAACGGGAAGACCAGCAAGGCAGGTGAAAGTTACTCTGCTCCCAGTGCCTCCCCGTCAAATGGGAATAGATATGCTCCACTTGCGCCCCAGGAAGAAGCCTCTGACATAGAAGACGAGATGGAAATTGCCGATGAAGCTCCACTAGCTCAAGCCGAACCTCAAGCTGCAAAAAAGGTCCCCAAGCCCAGGCCCATAACAGTTCCTGGAGTTAACAACATCGTCGCAATGGAACAGACCCTCGAGCAGGCAGCTGGCCCAGATGCCTACGAATTTAAGGTCTCTCCCTCTGGCACCCTGAGAATCTACGCGAAAGATTCTGACACTCGCCGCTTCTACTCCCAGGAGCCAAATCGAAAGTGCCTCTGCAACACACGGCCACGTTGTGACAAACCTATATAACCCGGAGCAGTTCCAGGCCAAAACGGGGGCAGACCTGCGATGCGCAAACTGTGAGGGGAACCATGCTGCTTATTATAAAGGATGCAAATCATACCAGCAGCGCTTGAATGCCAGACAACCGGCCATCAATGTTGCCCCCCCGTCACGACACAACCAACAGCAACCTGCACGGCGCATCAACTCGCAGTTTGTATGTTCCAGAATTGTGCAACAATGCCTGTCGTATGCTGATGCGTTGCAGCCAGGACGCAAAACTTACCAGCAACATGCACAAGCGTGCCAACCCCAATACCCACGGCGTGGATCTCAGGGGCAAGGCACGTCCCTCGGAAGCATCCTCCAAGGACTCCAGCAGTCGATCACAGCACTTAATGCCGCGGTCGCAACTATCCTAATCAGCATCAAGCAGCTGAAGGACGCGCAAAGTCCTCCACAGCTCGGTCTTACCACTCACCGCAAATAATGGCTGCCCAGATGCTCCTCGGATCGTGGAACGCTCCCAGCATCATACAAAATGCAAACGAGCTTAAACTATTTCTGAGAAAACATGAAAACATGCTTGTGTCAGAAATGCACCTACACGCTGGCCTGTACTTCGCCATGGAGGGATATGCTTGCTACCGTGCGGATCACCCAGCAGGTCGAGCCAGAGGAGGTGCTGCTGTGCTTGTCAAGCAGGACTTGGTGCACTATCAACTACAACAGATGACCTCCAGCACCACACAGATGGCTGCTATTATGGTGGGGACTCCTTTGGGTAAAATACCCGTAGCTGCAGTGTATCTACCACCAAATCTATCCTGGAGCCGAGCTGGATTCGATTCTCTCCTTGATCAGGTCTTGGCCACTGGGAGACCTACCCACTTCCCGTACAACAGGCAAAGTACCCCTTCGTGCATTGACTTCTTTATATACAATCTACCATCTACCACCCAAAAAAGGGAAGGCTTGTCACACTTCAATCGGACATACAACGCTTCAAAACTGAACTGAATGGCATGATAGATCTAAACATGCCGATCTTGACAGCCGAGGATGCCGACGCTGCAGTTCAAACCCTGCTGGATCAAGTACATACTGCGGCTGCCAACGCTGCGCCAGAACAAATGTACTCTACGCCTACAAGCCAATTTACAAGGACGTTTCCCCTCATCGTTGAAGGCCTTCTTTCCCTGAAAAAGCGACTGAGGAGGGAGTACGTCCGTACCCAGGACACCAGAATCGACAGGATATATCGCCGTATCGCCAACAGGGTAAGAAAGGAGTTAACTTTACTGAGAAGAAAAGCCACAGACACCATGCTGGAGGAAGCAACGGCAGACGAGAGCTCCAAATTCGCGCTGTGGAAACTTACCAGTCGATACAAGCGGCAAGCTGCGCCAAAGTTCCCCGTTCGACATCCCGATGGCACCTGGGCCAGATCCCCAATGGACATTACTATCCAGTGGCTTGGAAGAAGGCACATATCATCATGTTGCACAAGAGCGGAAAGCCACCTAATCAACCGGAATCCTTTCGCCCCATCAGCCTCCTGCCTGCCTTTGGCAAGATTCTGGAAAGGTGCATCCTAAGGAGGATCCTGGATACCCCGGAAATAAAACGCTTAATCCCGAAGTTCCAGTTTGGGTTTCGACTCAAACACGGTACCCCTGAGCAACTCCATCGGGTCACAAACTTTATTTTGGACGGCTTTCACAGGAAAGAGTATGTGGTGGCAGCATACCTCGATATCCAACAAGCCTTCGACCGGGTGTGGCACGCAGGACTCCTCTCCAAGATAAAGGGCAAGTTAAATCCGCAGCTCTTTAACATCATTGCAAGCTTCCTGAACGAGAGGACATTTCGAGTGGTACAGGATGGCATAGCCTCTCATACTAGACGCATTAGAGCGGGCGTTCCACAAGGTAGCGTTTTGGGTCCCACACTATACAGCCTCTTCACGCACGATATGCCCACGGCAAGTGAAATGGCCCTTGTCAGTCGACAGGATCTCCTGGTGGCTACGTTTGCTGATGACACGGCCAAGAATAATTGCGTGCACGAAGCAACGGACATACTGCAGGAATATCTGAAGTATATCACTCACACCCTGCGCAAGGACTCCAGCCCCGGACTTTTTCTCCATGGCGAGCTCTTAGAGCAGGTGCGTGACCATAAATACCTAGGGATCACACTCGACACCCGACTTACGTTCAAAAAACATGTCACCGAGGTTACCAACAGCTTGAAAAGCAAAACCAGGTGTCTGAGCTGGCTGCTAAACCCAAATAACAAACTCTCGCTCCGAAACAAAGTACTTATCTATAAATTAATCCTTGCCCATGCGTGGCGATATGGGCTCCAGGTTTACGGAATTGCCGCGAAGACGCACCTAGAAAAACTTCGCATCATCCAGGCGAAAAATGTCTGGAGCCGAATGGTATATTCGCACACGAGACATCGCAAAGCACCTTAAGGTTCCTATGGTAGGAGACGTTATGAACAATCAAGCAACAAGCTACCTATTTAAGCTCCGCAACCAACCTAGCGTCCTGGCAAGGAACCTGCTAAGGAGGCGAAGAAGAAGGAGGCTTAAAAAGTCATATCCGATAGATCTGTCCAAACGCCGCCTTTAATAAAGCAAAATAACATGTACATAAACATACACTATGTAAATAATTAATTTAAGCTATCATTAACCAAAACACACGTTGATAAAAGTTGCTAAGAAAGAGTAACAGAAGATTACCCGTAAATAAAAGAATTTAAACACAAAAAAAAAAAAACGGAAAACGAAAAAAACGTTTGCTCCGCCCTAAACCTAACTTATAGTCTTATTCCACTGTCCACATTTCTAACACATTTTTGAAAAATATGTAAAATGCGGCATGTAAAGAATAGAAAGCACATTTTACAAATTTTAAAAAAAATATGTGACATTGTTGAAAAATGTGTAAGCTTGCCCCGACCCTTCGTGTTTTTGCGATAATTTATGAAGTTTTTTATCGATGTTGTGAAAAATGCGAAGGTATCATTATTTTAAACAGCTGATATAGCAACGAAGGCAAGCGCTAACTTTAAATTGAAATTTTAAATTTTAATAGTCCCACAGTTTTTAACAGTTAAAGATGGCCAAATCAATCGAAGAGTCAATTAAATGATGCCCCTAGGTAGAGGTAGAGTTTTTTGACTTTTAAAAGGAAAACTTTGCGGCGCTTCGGTAAATCAAAGCAATTCGATCAGCTGTTTATTTAAAGAAGCGGTACTTTTCCCACTCACATGTTACCGACAACCGATGGAATACCAATATGTGAAATTTGAAAATCTTCATGTTTTAAAATCATTTAATTAATAATTAATTATTAATTTAAAATTAAAATCGATTTTGCCAAACAAATTAAAAAATGTGATATGCCTGATCAATGAAGAGTAGGGGGCGAGCGTCTCCTGACCGAAACGCGCCAACGAAAATGCGTACAACAACAATTGCACAGCCACTGCTGAGCACAAAGCGGAATGAAAAAAAACGGACTGCTGCTGGCTTGCTCTGTACGTGTATATGTATGTGTGCGTGTACTCCACTCATATTCAAGCGCTTGGACAACTGTATAATTTACAGTGGTTGCGAGTGATGGCAAGAGGGGGGGACGACAACGACTAGGCGAAATGAAATTGTAATGATAATTAATTGTTGACAGTAATAAGTATTCGCTAGAAACACTAAAAGCGCACAAATAATTTACATGTACAAATAGAGATTTTGGAGAAAACGGATTGCAAGTGCATGCAAATTTAAATTATGCCTAACTACTTTACCAAGAATTGAAAGCGGGGGCTTCATTAGCGCAAAAAGCCAATAGAGGGGCTTTCAATTTTTAGCTCAGTTCCGGACGTTCTACTTTGGAAGCTACTTTCCTTGGTATCTCCTGGTGGCATCAGGACAGAGAATTATTTAATTGGTCTCGGCCGACGCGATATAATTCGAATTTATTATATAAATTCACTCGTCTAGCTGTGGCTCGCACTTTACCACTTAAGTTAATTTATTTATCAAAAATTGTTTTTTTTTTTTAATTGTCCACCCGGGGGCACTATTAAAAATTATATGATTTTATATAATTATGTAGAAAACTAGCTTTTTCCCACCCTACAATGATCGCCGGGGCCGCTTGACCAGACAATTGGTCAGTGATCCCTAAAAGAGCAGAGGTAACACTACTTTAATACTCCGACGACGCATAGCTCCACATTGAGAACAAATTAGCACATGTTGAAATTCCAGTCAGACTTATTTATTATTACACAAAATAGTCCTAACAGAATTCACTAAAAGATCAAATGAACTGATAATATCATTAAAGAAAAATATTTTGAAAAGAGTATTTTTTATACATCTTTATTTCTATCTGATTTTCTTTTACTTTCATCAGAGTGACGATCGGTGGGTTTTCATAGCTTAACAATATTTGTTTGTTTGAGTATTATAGTATTTAAAGTTGGTATAGGTATTTACATTTATATATTCATTTTTGTTTAGACTAGACAAACTAGGCAAACTAGGTTCTAGTTTGCTTGGCTGAGGATCTGCATGCTGACACTATAAACATCTATCGACTAGATCTTGTGGGTTCTTTTAGCTTAGCAGGTTTCTTGCCATGACGTTAGGGAGTTGCGCTTAAATAGATAGCTCGTTGCTTGTTTGACGACAACGTCGCCTATTAGGATTGCCTTGCAGGTGAGTACTTTGTTTCGAAGCGAGAGGTTGTTGTTGAAGTTGAGGAGCCAGCTCATTCGCCTAATATTGTTTTTAACATTGTTGGTTCAGTAAAATGTTTCTTAAATGTAAGTCGTCTGTCTAGAATGACTCCTAAGTATTTGTGGTCACACACCTGCTCGAAAAGCTCTCCATATAAGAAAAATTCGGGGCAGGAGTCTTTGCGCAAGGTGTGAGTGAGCGTAGCACATTTTTCACCTACAGGCCCAGTTCTCGAAGCTTGCAATGACGCTAAAGAGCTGCGGATTTAATTTGTCCTTTATCTTGAAGAGGGATAACTGAGTGCGATTGAAGGCTTGTTGGATATCGAGGTAGACTGACACCACTTACTCCTTCCTGTGGAAGCCGTCCAAAATGACGATCGAGCTGCTCCGGGGTATCGTGCTTGAGACGAAACCCAAACTGGAACTTCGGGATTGAACGTTTTATCTCCGTGGTATACAGGATCCATCTAAATGTGATCTGGGAAATTGGACGTAAGACAGTGGAAAGTGCAAAATAAAGCATTACGCTTAATCACGGACTGTCCATATTGTCAGGAACTCAGCTCTGCATAGAGACCATAATCTGGCGGTTGTCGAGGACCAGATCGCTTTCCACTAAAGCCGATACTACAATCGACTGTTGGTTCACAGCAATCGCTTGGCCAGACCCCTGGCTAAAGCTCACCTATCAGCGGCTCAAAAGGTTCAACAGGCCATCTAAGTAAATACGTGGGATTCACGCCTAAAACCGATTTGCGTTACTGCTTTAAGTTCTTGGCATCGTATTTACCTATAATTTGACCTAGCTTTTGTTTATTCGACATTTTATAAAAGAGCGCTCTAATTTTGTACTAAGCCCTTTTAAAAAACTGCCTTGTTAAAAGTTTCGACGATACATTTCCTGTCCGGCACTATCCATGAATTTACGGCTACCCAAATTACATGTTCGCTCGTTACGCGTGCGCTGAGCATTCACAACATCTTTTGCGCTTTTTCAAAGGATATCAAAAGAGTCTTTACTAATTTGAACGGAACGTTCCTCTAGTAATTATGGATTTCTCAACAGCTTAGGCGATGTTATAGGGGCTCTTACCAATTGCTGAATGGGTGTACAAGGTTTTGTATGTGTGTGCAACATTATATTTTTGAAGGTGTGAGATTTAAATTGACTGAAGCAATTGATTAAGTGACACCACAACATTGGAACAATTATGCCTCTAGATAATTGCAAATTGTATCCGCAATGTATTTCTTTATTAGCTTAAGAAAGAAAATGATCAACATAAGCGAATGCGAGGATAGAGAGCGAAAAAGCGACATATGATTTCTGAAAATTTGATCCGCTTGGCCAATGTTCCCATTGGTGGGCGAAGTGAGCTATTATGATCTTAAAATATTTAATAAAATTCTTAACATCTGATACAAATTGGGCCGTTAGTAAAAACGGATGATCTTTTCCAATGTTTTATAGGTGACCCAGTGAGCGGAAAGATAATAACCGGGTACAATTACACGAATTCAGTACACGCATCGATAAGAACTAATAAATGCTTCCGTTTTGAAATAATACTGGGAAATGGTCCCAAATTGTCAATATGAAGTGTATCAAACGGAAGTGGCTTTAATGGTATGCTGGGTAATGTTCTGTTGTAAACGGTTCTTGTAACGGAATGTAGAACACAGGACAGGCAGTTTCGAATATATGTCTCTATTTTGCATTTCATTAAGGGGAACCTGTATTTTCTTCTCAGATCATCGGCACACTTATCTGCAGAAAGATGACCCAACTTCTTATGGCATTTCTTTATCAATTCATTCTGCATACATTCGGGCGCATACAAACACAATTTTTCCTCAACATTTCTCTTATACACAATACCATCAACTCACTCAAAACCGGCAAGATAACCTTTCTCTAATTTCTAACGTAATAACGGACATCTGAATCTGTCATTTGTTCAGTCTGTAGTAATAAGTCGTTCCCACTATTCCAACCAGAGTTTCTTTTGTAATTTAATTACGGGCCATAATATCTGCATGTTTCAGCTCTACCAGATCACACGGATTCTCCTCTAAATCATTCAACGGCTAAGGACCATTTCTCTTGAATAATTCATTCAAGGGTTACGCACTACGCCTAAAGTTCAAATCATACTTTCGAAAAGAGGAAAATAAACCTAAGCAGGAGTGGAATACCCTACGATTACCTGATTCTAGGTAAGCCTGAGTTTCAAGGTTCTAAAAATTTGACTAAAATATTATGTTATTCCTTAATGGTGTGAGTAGCTAAAATAATACATCCATATGTACCATAATTTGTCGGGCCCTTACCATATTCTTTAACACATCAGAAATAAATCTTTGAAATACTGCTGGACCATTTTTAAGGCCTAACAGCATTCTAAGATATCCAGGCTGAACATGAGGAGTAACTATTGAATTTAACTTACTCGAATCTTCGTCCACCCACTTTTTCAATATATGGTAGAGAAAACTGTATTACCTTCAAAATATTCTACACAACGAATTGTCTCGTAGGGTTTTCTTATTGAGCCCACGGTAGTCATACTTTTTTTCCATCCTTTTTATACCCTGTACCCATTGAAAATGGGTAAAAAGGGTATAATGTATTTGTGCAAATGTATGTAACAGGCAGAAGGAAGTTTCAGAGCGCAGCGAGTTTCGATGCGTCTACTAGGCGTCTCAGGAAGCAAATAATTTTAACGTTCTTCCTTTTCCTTTCGTATCCCATTGAACCACACTCGGCAACATTGTCGCCTCGCTCTGACAGTTCTAAGCAAAGCGACAATAATGCTTCTAGAACAGTCGCAGCATACAACTTGATGTGAAATTTTCAACCATTGTGAACTAGCAAATATTGTGACATTTCCAATCATTGTGAACTACTACATACACATTCCGTATTCGCCGACACGGCCATCCTGACCAAAACACGACCTTGTGCAACATAACAAAAAAGCTTTGCCATACAGATCATTTTTTTCAACAAATTATAAAATTTAAATCAACATAACTTAATTTTACTCTTCGCTTAACTTTCCACAATTTTAATCTTCAAATTCCTGTTTCATTCTTACTAAACTTATACAGATTTATTTTTCTATACAACAAACTCAAGTAATTCCATATTTTTTTTTACTTTTGACTTTATCATTTACCCTACAGGTTTCATATCATTAAATCGAATGCGCCGCACGCCATGATCAAAACTTATCTTTTGCACATGTGCTTCTATGACCAATATTCAAAGTTTCGTTATTAGCCTTTCAGGCAACAGTGCTGTCTCTTTCAACAGCTTCACCCTCACTGGCGTTCACTTTACTGTCTCTTTCAACAGTTTGAACTTCAATCTGATCACAACTTTCCAACTCAGCTGGTACTTGCCCATCTGGCAGTTTTCTTATATCATCGTGTGCATCCTTGTTTTTTCTATTATTTGTCAATGACCTGAGCACATATATCTACCACCGTCTAACAGTTCAGCTATTTGAAAGGGCCCCCTAAACTTTGGAATAACACTAGCTTCTATCAAATTATATGTTTATTACTAACACTTAATCGTTAACATTCAGAAATAATAATCACAATAATTTGTAAGATATACGCACGGGCTTCCTGACATTTCACACGTCCTCGTGTTCGCTAGGATCATGCCATACTCAAAGTTGTTTGGTCAAATTTAACAGGATCATCATCCTTTTTATTCCCTGAACCCTACAAATGGGTAAAAGGCTCGACGATATATTTCGCTCGTTACGCGTGCGCTGAGCATTCATAACTAAATGGACATCCATGTGTGTGCAATTATATATTTTGAGGGTGTGAGATTTAAATTGAGTAAAACAATTGATTAAGTGACACCAAAACAGTGAAACAATTAATCCGCAGTTAATTGCTTAACTGGCTTGGGAAAGAAAATGACCAACACAAACAAAGATTTCAACATTGCCACAGCGAATGCGAAAATAGGGAGCGAAAAAGCACATGATTTCTGAAAAATTCGATTTGCTTGGCCAATGTTCCCATTGGTGGGCGAAGTGAGCTATTGTGATCTTAAAATTATTAACAAATACTTAAAATCTGACAGCAAAGTGGCCCAATAGTAAAAACGCCTGAGCTTTTCCAATGTTTTATTGATGCCCCAGTGAGCAGATGCTTCTGCAACTTGACCTCTAGCTAACCAAAGTTTCCGTCTTAACTCTATAGTCTGTTACGTGATCGGCGGTCATACTACAGCAGTCGGTTTATTTTGGTTTTATTTTTCCTGCAGAGCCCTACTGTGATGTCAATGTTAAATATTTCAATAAAATCCCCTACTTTATATATTGGATTACATTCTTGTATTTTTCGTATAATTGCACTTGCTTCATATCTGATTATGTTTAAACTAGGAGGTTCATCGGAGCTAAATTTGAGTTCAAGGTATTTTATCAGCTTGGCTACTAAAGGCCCACGCTGACCACAGCAGAATAGTAATATTCACGGGGTTCTATCAGTACTGTACTGTACCGAATTATTATAGCCGAACCCAACTCGGCTTATCAACTTATACCAGTCAAATTGATTCAGTGGCTCGGTTAACTTATCCAACATCGGAGTCAGGACCCGCTTATTATGTTCAACCTGTCCATTAGCATACGGCGCGAAAATCGCTACTTTAACATGATCAATATTTTGGCTTCCAAGAAAACTGTAAAACACGTACCTCGCTTAGATGAAATGCTTCGGCGGCGGCTATATTATTTTTCTCCAGTAGTAGTAGAATTAACCAGGTACAATTCAAACGAACTAAGTACACCCATCGATAATAGCTAATAAATATTATTATTATTATTATTCTACATACATTCGTGCGCATACAGACACAATTTTTTCTCAGTATTTCTCTTATACACAATACCATCAACTAACTCAATATCGGCCACATAAGCTTTCTCTAATTTCTAACGCAATATAAGTACAGCCGCATTTGTTTAGCCTGTAATAATAAGTCGATAGCTTGTGGTATAGTTACCACTATTCCAACCATAGTTTCTTTTGTGATTTAATTACGGGCTTTAATATCTGCATGTTTTAACTCTACCAGACCACACGGATTCTCCTCGGAACCGTTCAACGGTTATTTTTCGCTTGGCCATTATACGTCATCTCTGATTGCGTATATTATAAGAGAGCTCATGAAAAGAGCAAATAACGAACATGCATCTGTGCATCAGTCGCATTAAGTGATTTCATATCACACGCTATCACGATTGAGCTGAGTTGTATTTAGTGGCTCTCTCAAGCGGTCGTGCTTTCTTACTTTCTTACTTTCTTATATTTACTTACTTGTATTTGTAATTATATTGAGCTTTGAATTTGCTAGCTTAGTAACAGCGGAATTTGCGACACATGTTGAAGTCTGTGAGCGTCAGTCAAAGTCACTGGGCGTATGCTCTGTGTAGGTCAGAATAATTATTTTAATATTCAGGTTAAGTTCAATAAAAGTTGAATTCTCATAAAATAAACAGCCCCGCTCTTGAACTGGGACTCGTTTTCTAATCCAACATTCGCAACAATCGTGCAGAAACCTCAAAGCCGCCTCAGCTGGTAACCACGCCGCAGGCCGCATGATATCAACGGGCAGTTTGGGGCTCCGCATATACGCGAAAAGAGCAAACTTGCGTAAAAGAGGGAAATAAACCTAAGCGGGAGTGCAATAAACTAATACATTGGAAATTAATCTTTGAAATACTGCTGGACCATTTAAAAAGACTAACGGCATTCTAAAATAAGCTGAACATCGGGAGTCACTAAAGAAGTTTACTTAATGGAATCTTCGTCCCCCCTGCATGGCGAAACCCACTTTTTCAATCTAACGTAAGGAACACTGTTTAGCCTTCCAAATATTCTAAACAATCGTCTATTAGAGGCAACGGAAAATTGTCTTTTAGGTAGTCAATACACATCCTTATATTTACATCCTTTTTTTTTTAGCGCAGCAGTTGACGGATAAGGAAAATTACTAGACCATATTACTTTTCTTGTCAGCAGCTTGTTTACGGTATCGGTAATAATCCCTCATTCATTAGGTAATCTTTAAGGGGGCTTTGAAATGGCTTCGTGATTGTCAGTCGAATGTTGATTGTGCACTTTGGTGGACCGCAAGTATCCAAAGTTCAGCGCCAATCGCATTTAATTCGTACAGACAATATCTAAACAGGCCGGCTTCAGTCGGAAACGCATTCGTGTTTGAAAAATGGTTATTAAAACTAATATTTAAATTTGTCGGATTACTATTACTACATTCTTGAACATGAGCAAACATTGGTGAACTAAGCTATTTGTATGCTAACGCTACAGCATCATTAACTGAAATTATATTTGTGCTTTCTTCCACTTTTTGTTTATTACAAGTTAAAGTTTAAATATTTTTAGAAAATCTCTCCTGAGCAGCAACGGTGTTGGTAAAATAACATCGGGAATAAAAAAACTTTAATATCATAATTTTCTTGAAATAAAAGCTTTTGACGTTCTATAAGTCATAATTGGGTTGCTCTTCAGTCCACGGAGATGATTACTTTTTATTTTGGCATTTATCGTTAGATTTTCAAATAAAGATTTGCTCGCAAAGCTCACATGGCTTCCAGTGTCTATCAATACAAAAATATTGGTATCTTCGGTGGATACCCCTTTATAAGATAGTCTTTGTAAAAGACAAATGTAGCTTGTAAATTAAAACACAATATCGTCTTTATACGTCTTTTTTATTCTGGGGTTCGATCGACTGACTCTGCGATCGTTTTATGCTTACATACTTAAAGAGCAAGAAGTAATCGGCCACCGTGTCCACGGCTTATAGCAAGACGTGGCCTTCCCAAGCAGATGTATTCACATTATAGAAAAACATTTGTGGGGCCTCTTAAGGCCTATTAATCTATTAATCTATTTTAATATTATATTTTAATCTATTAACCTATTAATCTAAAAAATTCAATTTGTCAAAGCAGAAACGCTCCCCCAATTCGCCCGTTTTAACTTGAAGCCCTGCGGACGCCCTACTACAACATTTGGTCATTCGAGCCGGTTTTTTTACAACAGCTAATATATCCAGTACGCCGCAGCAAGCATCGGCGGATCTGCAATAGAAGTTTCCAGCAACAGCTACATATTCAAGCAAGATAAGTAGCAGTGCATCTACCTCAACTTGTCCATTGCCAAAATTCCGGCAACTCCAGTCCGATTAATTAATAATTGTACGTCTGAACATATTTTTTCGCTTCACATTGTCCGTTAAAGCGAGGGGCAGTTTCAATCAAACAAACAAAAAAAAACCCTCAAACAAAATATTGTTCGTGGCCATAAGGGCATCTAAAAAGTGACAAATATTAAAAGAAATAAAACAGAAAGTAACTCCAAAAAAAGGTCGCCATATTGGTGTCTGTACATATGTATAGATATGTACAAGTGCATACCAGAAAATTTAACCGATCGCCATATTGATGTATGCAAGTACACCAAGACATATCTGCACACATAGGCTTTCACTCCGTTGAACAATAAGTGTATGCGCTTCTCCATTCTATACTTCACCAAATAATCACATACCTAAATAAAAAACACACAATTCCGATTTGTGTTTAGTTAATTAAAACCGAAACACTGTGCAAATTCACCTGCATGTTTATCCACACACACAAAATATCAAGATCCGTTTTCGATAAACTGAGCCTGAGCCACTTTTATATTTTTGTATGTTTCCACTTTGCAATTGAGCTTACTTACTTAATAAAATACAAACATATGCATTATGTTTTCTTTATTCTTATAAAAATTTATGAATTATAATTATAAGTTCAGAAGTTTCCACTGAGCGGCGTTTTCGTAATTAATCAAATATACGTGCGATTTTCCTAAACTCTCTCTCAAGCGGTCGTGCTTTAAGTCATGGTTCTTTAAGTTATCTTACTTTCTTGTATTTTGTAATTATATTGAGCTTTGAATTTGCTAGCTTAGTAACAGCGGAATTTGCGACACATGTTGAAGTCTGTGAGCGTCAGTCAAAGTCACTGGGCGTATGCTCTGTGTAGGTCAGAATAATTATTTTAATATTTAGGTTAAGTTCAATAAAAGTTGAATTCTCATAAAATAAACAGCCCCGCTCTTGAACTGGGACTCGTTTTCTAATCCAACATTCGCAACAATCGTGCAGAAACCTCAAAGCCACCTCAGCTGGTAACCACGCCGCTGGCCGCATGATATCAACGGGCAGTTTGGGGCTCCGCATATACGCGAAAAGAGCAAACTTGCGTAAAAGAGGGAATTAAACCTAAGCGGGAGTGCAATAAACTAATACATTGGAAATTTATCTTTGAAATACTGCTGGACCATTTAAAAAGACTAACGGCATTCTAAGATAAGCTGAACATCGGGAGTCACTAAAGAAGTTTACTTAATGGAATCTCCGTCCCCCCTGCATGGCGAAACCCACTTTTTCAATCTAACGTAAGGAACACTGTCTAGCCTTCCAAATATTCTAAACAATCGTCTATTAGAGGCAACGGAAAATTGTCTTTTAGGTAGTCAATACACATCCTTATATTTACATCCTTTTTTTTTTAGCGCAGCAGTTGACGGATAAGGAAAATTACTAGACCATATTACTTTTCTTGTCAGCAGCTTGTTTACGGTATCGGTAATAATCCCTCTTTCATTAGGTAATCTTTAAAGGGGCTTTGAAATGGCTTCGTGATTGTCAGTCGAATGTTGATTGTGCACTTTGGTGGACCGCAAGTATCCAAAGTTCAGCGCCAATCGCATTTAATTCGTACAGACAATATCTAAACAGGCCGGCTTCAGTCGGAAACGCATTCGTGTTTGAAAAATGGTTATTATAACTAATATTTAAATTTGTCGGATTACTATTACTACATTCTTGAACATGAGCAAACATTGGTGAACTAAGCTATTTGTATGCTAACGCTACAGCATCAATAACTGAAATTATATTTGTGCTTTCTTCCACTTTTTTTTATTACAAGTTAAAGTTTAAATATTTTTAGAAAATCTCTCCTGAGCAGCAACGGTGTTGGTAAAATAACATCGGGAATAAAAAAACTTTAATATCATAATTTTCTTGAAATAAAAGCTTTTGACGTTCTATAAGTCATAATTGAGTTGCTCTTCAGTCCACGGAGATGATTACTTTTTATTTTGGCATTTATCGTTAGATTTTCAAATAAAGATTTGCTCGCAAAGCTCACATGGCTTCCAGTGTCTATCAATACAAAAATATTGGTATCTTCGGTGGATACCCCTTTATAAGATAGTCTTTGTAAAAGACAAATGTAGCTTGTAAATTAAAACACAATATCGTCTTTATACGTCTTTTTTATTCTGGGGTTCGATCGACTGACTCTGCGATCGTTTTATGCTTACATACTTAAAGAGCAAGAAGTAATCGGCCACCGTGTCCACGGCTTATAGCAAGACGTGGCCTTCCCAAGCAGATGTATTCACATTATAGAAAAACATTTGTGGGGCCTCTTAAGGCCTATTAATCTATTAATCTATTTTAATATTATATTTTAATCTATTAACCTATTAATCTAAAAAATTCAATTTGTCAAAGCAGAAACGCTCCCCCAATTCGCCCGTTTTAACTTGGAAGCCCTGCGGACGCCCTACTACAACATTTGGTCATTCGAGCCGGTTTTTTTACAACAGCTAATATATCCAGTACGCCGCAGCAAGCATCGGCGGATCTGCTACATATTCAAGCAAGATAAGTAGCAGTGCATCTACCTCAACTTGTCCATTGCCAAAATTCCGGCAACTCCAGTCCGATTAATTAATAATTGTACGTCTGAACATATTTTTTCGCTTCACATTGTCCGTTAAAGCGAGGGGCAGTTTCAATCAAACAAACAAATAAAGAAATAAAACAGAAAGTAACTCCAAAAAAAGGTCGCCATATTGGTGTCTGTACATATGTATAGATATGTACAAGTGCATACCAGAAAATTTAACCGATCGCCATATTGATGTATGCAAGTACACCAAGACATATCTGCACACATAGGCTTTCACTCCGTTGAACAATAAGTGTATGCGCTTCTCCATTCTATACTTCACCAAATAATCACATACCTAAATAAAAAACACACAATTCCGATTTGTGTTTAGTTAATTAAAACCGAAACACTGTGCAAATTCACCTGCAAGTTTATCCACACACACAAAATATCAAGATCCGTTTTCGATAAACTGAGCCTGAGCCACTTTTATATTTTTGTATGTTTCCACTTTGCAATTGAGCTTACTTACTTAATAAAATACAAACATATGCATTATGTTTTCTTTATTCTTATAAAAATTTATGAATTATAATTATAAGTTCAGAAGTTTCCACTGAGCGGCGTTTTCGTAATTAATCAAATATACGTGCGATTTTCCTTAAACTAATAAATTATTTGAAATATTTAAATATTTAAAACACTTTCCATTGAGCTGCGTTTAGAATAAACGTGCTTCTTTCTGAGCTCAACAATTAATAAACAATAAGCATCAATTTTTTGCTTGATCCGTTTCCACTACACGGCCGCCCTGTCAAAGGAAAATTAATCTTTTTTCCGGCGTTTTAATAAAAAAATAACTAGATTTTTTCCTCAATTAAAGAAACTAAATAACCATCATCAATAGTGCACACCATTTCGGTCATCCCATTTTATTCTGATATCTCGATTCCATCGATTCTGCGCCATTTCTCATTCCGTTTTCGCTCGGCTGATTCAAATTATTTGTATTTGATCACATCTCACCCGATTATTACAATTTCTGGCTCTGTGAAGAGCCTAGTAAGTCAATCGGTGGTGATCAAAACAGACAAAAACGACTCACAGCACCGTCCGTTAAGGAGTCAAAGCGACCTTTAACCCCACCTCGAGGGTACCAGCACAACCGTCAGCAAGCCTGTGAGTCCGATTCCAACAAGAGATATTACCCCAAAAATTATCCGTTCGACTACGCAAAAGATGCAGAATTCGAGCGAAATGGCACTGATCGACTTCGTTTCGATAACTGACCGACTAGGCCAGTTTGAAGAGAAGATCAATGACGCATCGGACAGTGACGTGTCACTGTTCACTCTCCAAGTCCGACGAGATCAGATTAAAACTTAATGGGAAAAGGTAGAACGCGATTACGAGTTATGTTCCAAAGATCTCAAACAAGGCGCTTGCAGCAGCAGTGACTTGGTGGCTATGCAAGTCAAACATGATTACTCGTACTCCGTTTACGAGCGATGTGCGGCTCAACTAAGTGAGAAAATAAAAAGAGCCACTTGTTCAACCTAAATTCTAAAACCAGCGGCGCAGCTAGGGCAATTGTCTCCAAGTCCCCGCTCACGAATGACGACTTTCAGTCCGCGTGGGGAGCCTGACGGAGAGATTTGAGAATAAGCGACTATTAGTCAATAGTCAATTAAAAATTCTTTTCAATCTCCCCTCAGCAACACAAGAGTCTGGAGCCGCCCTAAAAGAGCTTCAGGGCACAATCCAGGGGTGTTTAACGGCTCTTGACTTGTCATTTCTGATTGACCGATATCGCGCCTTGGAGATAGGGGAGATAGAGGATGTACGACCCACCGCACATACGCCACCCCAGTCCAAACCCACAAAAAAAGAGTCCAACCACCTGAGAACCTTCCAGCCAACAGTTACTACAAAGTCGCAACACTGCAAACTGTGTCAGAAGGAAAACCATCCCGTGCGTCTATGCCCACGTTTTCTACAAATGTCCGTACCCGACAGACTTTCCGTTATTAAACAACAAAAGTTGTGCTTAAACTGCTTCGCCAGACAGCACCAGTTGAAAGATTGCACTAGCGCACATAGTTGTTTCACGTGCAAGGGACGTCACAACACGCTGCTCCATCGTAACAGATCCCAGGTGCCCTCCGCTTCCACAATACCAATAGTTTTGGACCCTCCTTCGTCTATACAGTCCACTTCTACTTCCACCCAAGCTACCGTTCAAAACTACTTTTCCGCAAACTCACATGGTGTTCTCCTCGGCACGGCTGTCATCCAAGTGTGTCATTTGGGCACAAAGAATACAGCTCGGGCACATATCGACTCTGGGTCTGAAGTGACCTTTATATCAGCGGTTATTCAAAAGGGTTAAACTTCCATATCAACCAGTCGACGCACAGGTCTCCGGTTTAAATCAAGCTATTTCGGCTCAACCCCAAAAACGTTGTCATTTTAATATTGGTTTTCCGATAAAGCCCAGGGTTCACATTGAAACCTCGGCTTATGTTCTTCCAAAGCTAACAGGCAATTGCCCTCCTACACCATCCCCCAAAATGCTTTGAAAGAACAAAATTACACTTGGCTGATCCCTCTTTCTATAGGAGCTCACATCGTTTGGGAAAAAATGCCCCCCTTAAGGAGCAGTACGATGCGGTGATCCAGGAATATCTGGACTTAGGTCACATGCGACAAGTCCCTCCAAGCAAAGGTTCGGATAACTTCTATCTACCACACCATGCTGTTCACAAGCCTGACAGCACCACGACCAAGCTCCGCGTAGTATTTAACGCCTCCCACCCGTCATCGAATGGTAAAAGTCTCAACGATGTGCTACATGCAGGGCCCGTTCTGCAATCCGACTTAACCATTCAAATTCTAAGATGGCGCTTCTTCCGACATGTCTTCAATGACGATATCACGAAAATGTATCGGCAGATCCTTGTGCATCCCAAACACACGCCCTATCAGAGAATTCTGTTCCGAACAAAGGACAACGAGCTTCGCGACTTCGAGCTCAACACAGTCACGTTTGGAGTTAACTGTGCCCCCTCTTGGCAATCCGGGTAAAACATCAATTATCTGATGTTCGCTCTATCCCTTAGCAAGTTACATTATCGCAAACAATATGTATGTCGAAGATGTACTAGCGGGAGCCCATTCCATATCAACAGCAGGTCAGCCAATTGCCAACCTCCGCACAGCCCTTGAATCTGCCGGGTGCCCCTTGCGAAAATGGACATCCAATGAAAAGTACTTGCTAAGAGCGATTCTCAAGGACCACTTGCTTCGCGCCGACTTCTTAGAGATTGAGGAGGCCTGTTCGGCAAAGACTCTAGGGATCAGATGAAAAGCTGACACCGATGAGTTCTTTTTCGCTCCATCCGAGCTGACAACCAAGCAGTCCGTATCCAAACGTGAAGTCCTTTCACAGATTGCAAAACAGTTCGATTCAGCATGTTGGCTGGGTCCAGTCATTGTTTAGGCAAAAATATTCATGCAAAAGATCTGGCTCCAAGAACTGGGGTGGGACGATCCGCTACCTAAGAGTCTTCTCAGTAACTGAAATTTATTTCTGCAAGAGTATCCGGGCCTCAGTGCGATTCGCATCCCTAGATGGGTCGAATTTCGGCTACAGGGGACTATTCAATACCACGGGTTTTGTGACGCTTCGCAGCGTGCATACGGGGCCGCCATTTACGTGCGCACTGAGATACAAGATCGCATCTTCTGTCCGAGTTATCCGCTGCACTCAGTCCCCAGATACCTTCCGCTGGCGTCGACAGCTTCTATTGACAGAGTCGCAAAAATTGCCCAGGCCACCGACTCCAATAAATGGTCCCATGTACGATCCGAGTACAATCCAGCATACCAGGCGAGCAGAGGTGCCCCACCACCAGCTTTAGTCAACAATGAGCTGTGGTGGCACGGGCCAGAATGGTTACGCCTACCTCAGAGCCAACTATTGAAATTGACAGCAACGAGATTTCTTATGCACAAGAAAGACTCATTCTCCTGACCCAGAGACAAACATACTCGTCAGAGTACACTTGCTTGAGCACGAAAAAACAGCTCATTTCCAGCAAACTACTTAATTTGAACCCCATTTCTGGATGGTAAGGGAATTATTTGAGCATGTGGTCGCATAAGAGCGGCTGAAGCACTCGGATACGATGAGCGGCATCCAATAATACTGCCATACACATGTGCATATTCGCGTCTCTAGACCGCTTTCACCCATCTTATATACTTGCATGGAGGCAACCAGCTCATGATGCGTTTAATACGATTACAGTACTGGATTCCAATGCTCACAATCCATTCCTGCAAAATCTGCGTCATCCATAAAAAAGAAATTGCAAACGCAGCTCCTGGGCAACTTGCCTGTGGAGAGAGTCACATTCTCTCGGCCGTTCAGTCACACAGGAGTCGATTTTGCAGGCCCCTTCGAAGTTAAAAATTACACAGGTCGAACCTGTCTTATTACAAAAGGCTACGTGTGCGTCTTTGCGTGCTTCAGCACCAAAGGCATCCACCTAGAAGCTACATCTGACCTGACCACAGAAAAATTCCTAGCGGCATTTGCGAGATTTGTGGCACGACGAGGGTGCCCAAGTCAAATGCATTCCGACAACGGTTAAACTTTCGTTGGAGCGGCCAAAGTTCTTTCGCGCGATTTTGTGGAAACGATTAAGATGCAACTTCAGGCCACTTACAGTCTCCAGAAACTGTCCTGGCACTTCAACCCTCCTACTACACCGCATATGGGTGGCCTGTGCGAGGCAGGTGTAAAGAGTTTCAAAACTCTATTTTATAAAGTCTACATCGACCTCCAAATACACCTTCGAAGTGCTCTCGCCTGTATTAAAGACCGATATCTTCAATGTCGGAACAACCTACTGATCTCTTAGCTCTGACTCCCGGTCATTTTCTAGTCGGGGGGTCATCTTCTTTCCGCCACAGAGCCAGAGATCAAGGAAAACGCCACGTCCATCATCAACCGCTGACAGCGCTTGAAGGCATTGCAACAACAGGTCTGTCTCCGTTGGAAACATGAGAATCTTTTAGAATTACACAAAATAAACAAATGGCAAACTACAACGCGAGACTTACAACGGGACGATCTAGTCATTATTAAAGAAGATAATCTTCCAGTTAATGACTGGCGTCTAGGTCGAATCCAAACGACCTATCCTGGCGACGACCAAAGAGCCCGAGTGGTCGACGTGTTAACAGTCCGAGGTGTCTCCAAGAGACCTATCTCTAAGCTGATCCTGCTCCCGATTGAATCTAATCTCCATTTTCCATCAAGTAGAATCTCCAGTAGAGACTAGAATCCTAGATCCACAGGTCTGTGGACCATCCGTATAAAGCCGCATAATTAATGTCTATTATGTTTTTTCAACCTTCCTTACGTAACAGCACGATGTCTCAACGCCAACAACAAGTCCGATCAAAGAGCCGCCCGTCAACGGTGACCTTCCGATGCCGAGTATGGCGAGGAGTCCATTCATGCGGCTATCTCCAGACTCCGAGCAGTTCTGGTAAACAAATACTGCCCAAACTGCCTAGCTCACCAACATTCCGCGGAGTCCTGTCGCCGCAAGGACAAGTGCCGCAAGTGCCAGGGCGACCATCACACCCTGCTTCACCTCCAAGAAGCGCGTCGTATGCCATCGCGTTCTCCGGAGCGATCTCAGCCAATGCGCACCACCAAGGCCCAAGTGCGACGCTCCGCGCATCTCTCTGTCCACCTTGATGGAACACAAAAGGACAACCGTGCTCCCGAGAGCACTAATCTGACTTGGAAACGGCAAAGCGACCCAAGACCCTCGGGCACTTTTAGACCCGTGCTGTCCGGTAAGTCTTATCGACGCATCTTTAGCAAAGGCCTTCGGGCTGTCCGTCACCCGCGTCGGTACAGACAACGCTTGCTCGGCCGTCATCCGCTCCAGGACCTCCAGCCTCCAACGAGAGGTCATCCTGCAGGTGCTGCCTAAGCTTCAGTACCGGACTCCATCCAAATTCATCAGCGAGAAACTAAATGAGCCATTTCAGAACGTCCGATTGGCAGACGATCGCTGGATCCAGCCGGAGACCTCAAGTCTGGTGTTGGGCTCGGACATATATCCAGAGTTAATTCTCCAAGGCGTCCTGCCGAGCCCTGGCGGCGCACCATTGGCCCAAAACACGGTCTTCGGCTGGATACTGTCCGGATCCTGCGCTCATCAGTACGAACAGAGCCACTTCTCCCCTTTTTTTTGCAATACTGTAAGGCGGGCGGCATGTTTATAGAAGAAGTGTATCTGGCCGTCGATAACCAACCGCCAATGTAATTATCTGTAACTCCGGAACTAAAACAAGAAAATTGATATTCACCACACTGACACTTAGACACTGTAACATATATTCTGGAACGGGCGTATTTTTCTTCAACTTGGAAAAAATTCAATTTTTCATAACAGAAACGCTCCCCCAATTATCAGCAGTTCGCCCGTTTTAACTTGGAAGCCCTGCGGATGCCCTACTAAAACAAATCTATTAATCTATTTATATATTAATCTATCAATCTATCAATCTACCAATATATCAATATATCAATATATCAATATATCAATATATCAATATATCAATATATCAATATATCAATATATCAATATATCAATATATCAATATATCAATATATCAATATATCAATATATCAATATATCAATATATCAATATATCAATATATCAATATATCAATATATCAATATATCAATATATCAATATATCAATATATCAATATATCAATCTATTAATCTATTAATCTATTAATCTATTAATCTATTAATCTATTAATCTATTAATCTATTAATCTATTAATCTATTAATCTATTAATCTATTAATCTATTAATCTATTAATCTATTAATCTATTAATCTATTAATCTATTAATCTATTAATCTATTAATTATTTATGTATTAATCTTTTAATCTATTAATCTATTAATCTTTTAATCTATTAATCTATTAATCCAGGATGGTTTTTCCACAAGACTAGTTACCAAATGAACAGAAAAATAATAACCATGAATGGAGAAGCTCTAAGAGGCTTAAATCTCAAAAGTTAGGATTAATGACGATGACGTAATGACGATGCCGATCTGCCAAGTATCAAGTAGAGGAACCTAACAAGTACAAAAAATGAGAGTTATCGATGAGAAACTCCCTGGTTTTGAGGATCAATGCAATTTAATACTCAATAACAAGAGACAAATTTTCGGAATTAGAAGAAAATAACGAAGTGTTTACAACCAAAAAGCCAATAAGAAATCAATTATTGGAATATTGCCTTACAATCGCCCACAATTAATTAACAACACTTTCACTTTTTATATTCGTTTTAATATTTATTACTTCGATTATTGAGCGCGTCAACTTGCCTGTTCAGATGATCTACGACAAGTGAGACTAAATTACATTTTAATCTTGTTCTTTCTCTTTGCTCTATAAAACTACTTGGTCACTGTAGATTTTGTATGAATGGGTGTTTGTGTCTATTTCAGTGTTGTTAAGTTATTATTCACAACACAGTGTTGTGAAACCAATTTCACTCATTATTTCAACACACGTCCTCAAAAGATGCATGGACATTTTTAATTATAATTGTTAATGTTACAATACAGTTTCTTCTAGGACAAGTTGTGCCTTCTGGAAACAATATTAATTTGTCCAGAAATAGTTTTTTTCAAAAACTAGTTCTAGGACTAAGGGAAACCCAGGAAAAACCCTAATCGGATCATAGGATAATAATAATAATTCAAAATAAAAAAAATTGTTTTACTGCAAAAATAAAATTAGATGGTGACCCCCAATTCGTTTCTGAAAGTCACAAATTTGGCAGCAGGTAGCAGCTTTGTCAGGATATCGGCCACTTGCTGCTCTGTGGAAACATACTGAAAAGTGATTAGTTTACTTTAAATTTGCTTTCTTGAGAAATGGTACTTTATATCAATGTGTTTTGATCTCTTTTGGCTTGTGGGATTATTGTCTATACTAATGCAAATTTTATTATCCTCTAGTATTTTTATGACCCACTTAATTAAAATTTTGGACTAGATATCAACGATTTTAGCTTCTCTAACTGCTTTAAACAAAGCCATATATATTCCGCTTCAGTAGAAGATGCAGCCGCTGTGTTCTGTGTTCGAACATATCAGACATGTCTCAAACATTTTTAATATATGTATATCCCGTTGTACTTTACCTATCTGAGTCGCTTCCGGCCCAATCAGAATCAACATATATAGTTATGATTTCTTTAGAATATTAATAGTACCCTTTAGATACCTTAATACTTTTTTAAGATAATAACTCTTGATTACTTTTTCTTGGACATATGCTCAATGTTTTCAAGCAAGTCTATCATCCTAAATTTACTCCTTAGGTATGACTCAACTTACTTAATGTATCATTATTCTCAGTTCCAATTACCAAATCATTTAAATACAAAAGCACATAAATATTTTTCAGAATATCCCCACTATCAAGATGTACTTATCTTCGATCTACAACTGAATTAACACAGCCCATTCCTTTTAAAGCTTTTTTAAAAAGCTATAACCAACATAGTTGGCTGCTTCAATCCATAAATAAACTTTTTTAATTTGAAGACTTTTATCACTTGCATGTAATAAACCTTCAGGAATACTCATAGATTTCCTAATTTACATCCATATGGTGCATTTTTAAACTAAATTGGTTTGTATTGATAAAATAAATCGCAATCTGGATATTCTTGCAACTGGAGCTAATGATTCATCACGGTCTATAAGAAACTCCTTTGTGAATCCTCGAGCTACTATCCATTGTAGACTATCCAGACTATCAATCTGAATATTTCCTACCCGTTCCACACTCTCATTATGGAACTTCGAGTCATTCACTACAGTCCTGGATTATTCGTTGTTGAACCACTAGGCTGTTTATCTGATATTTTACTATCAGATTTCTTATCAAAGATGGTCCTACTTGGAGTTCTATTAATTAAATATGTTGCTGTTAAAACAGTTTCATTACAAAAACATTTAAACAGTTTTGCCGAACTAGTCATTGCGTTCCGATAGTCCATTTAGTTGTGGTGTCTGGGGAACTGTTAAATGGTAGCCCATGCCTTTTCACCAAGTCATTAGACAAATATTCTCTTCCATTATCAATGTAAAGATTTACAGCCTTTCGGTGATAAACTTCTTTTTTTTTGATAAAATCTTCAAAAGAAGGAAATACGTCAAAAAGTTATCATACAATAACGTATATTTTGATCAATAAAAAAATAAAAAGATAGTTTAGTTTGCTTACCAATTACAACAAGCCTCATATATTTCATTATTCAGTTCCACATCTATTAAAATTTCTATATAATTAAAACAAATTATTTCCCACAATTTCTAAAAACTTCCTTTTGCTAATGTATCGCAATCTCTCATGCCACAGAATTTTAAAATATTTTAGATTCCGTTTCAAATGTTTTATAGTAACACTAGTAACACACATACTTTTCTTAACGCATCTCGGCTCTAGAATTTAATATGAATTTGACAATGCCTTTATCTTTCTAATTTATACCATGCGTCAACATAAATTCAAAACCGTCACTGGGTTGTATAGTTGACAAATGCCAGGGTCAAGTTTTCAATTGACAAAGTTTCAATGACACTTTATCCACCTCCTCAATTTTAGCTCCCGATGCTTTTAAATGACTAATGAGTGCAGTGTCGCCATATAATTTAAATGTTAATAACTGCTTCCGTATGGAAAGTTGCGAAGCTAAACTTGTACGCTCGTACACTGAGTCTAAATTTCTAAATTTCTCTTCTGGTTTCTCTTTTCAATAACATGTAAAATATCGCTCTCAGCTAAAAGATCTTTTATACGAAATTTCAGATAGAATACTTTTATCCATTAAAGGAAGGAATATTTTTTAATTTGCTATCCTTTTTCATTGTTCAGTTATTTTCTTAAAGAGTTATCCCGTAGAATTCTTGTGTGCATACACTCACACACTTTTAAATGTTTTATGCAATATAAACGTTTTTCAAAAAAGGTCAAAAGGTTGTTTAGAAACTAGTACTCTTTCTTTTTGGTTTTGAATTTTTTTTTTTTTGTTTTTATTTATTTAGTTAATTGTTCACGATTATTATATTTATTTTTTTTTTGTTTTTTATTCGTTGTCTGGGCCGGAAACCTATTGGAATACTGCCTTACAATTAAATAACAACACTTTTAGTTTCACTTTTTATATTCGTTTTAATATTTATTACTTCGACTATTTGTGATATATCTCTATATATAAGACTGTTTATCCTGAATAACTGACTGACTGATTGGTGATCAACGTAAAAGCTAGAAAGCTGAAATTTTCACTGTATTTACCTTAAGACGGGGTTTCTGGAAATTCCACCTGCAAGTGTGGAAAAATCGCGAACAACGTTTATATGAAACTTTGTTGTTTACCATCCGATCGGTCTTAAACTCAATTTCTAAGATCTTTGTTCAAATTTATTTGAGGGGTGTACACTTTTCCAAAAATGTATTCCTCTTTGGTGGAAATGGGGGTCAGAGATTTGGTGGGTGACGTTTCGCCCTCAAATTTATTTCCAAGGATCTATATAATAAATCATTTGAGACGTGTTTCACATTTTTCGCAAAATCGTAACTTCTACGATGGAAAGTGCAATTCAAAGATATTTTTGGTGAAATTTTAATTTTTTTCCGATTTGTTTCAAACTTATTTTCAAAGCTTTTTGAGAAAATTTACCTTACACATACTACGGGCAAGGCCGGGCTATACCCGCTAGTGTCTATATGTAACAGTTTTGAAATATTTGCAGCAGCACGTCAGTGTTGTTTGGCTTGGATATTAATATTGTCTTTATTGAATTCAGCAATGTTCTAAACTTATGCTGTTATCAGTTAACAGCTACAAAGAGAGGGAGAGTGTGTAGCTTGCATATGCCTGTGTTAGTGAGCATATATATGTTGCTCATGAAATTCGCTCAGACGGAGCGTGGGATATGCAGCGTAAGCATTAACGGCCAGCTAGTGAATCGCGCTGCGTAATATGAGGCAGAGCCAATACATGAAGTGGCTCTGGGCTTGTTTACTGTATAATTGTTATTGTATGCAACAAAGTGCTTTGTATTTAAATACAGGGTGTTCTGTTAAGGCATACACCTCCCTTTTTAGAGAAATGACGTAATATTCTATGGAGTTACTTAAAGAGTAGTGTATATGGTATAAGTACCACTTATATGGTATTACAAGTGTTCCACTTATAATTGTTTCAAACTGATAGATGACGACACGTCAGTGCAATTTTGCGTTGTTCATAAGAATAATTTTATTCAGAGTCAATATAATGCACTTATCCTATGGATACATGTATATACTTATGCTGTTATTTTTTAACAGCTACAAAGAGAGGGAGAGTGAGTAGCTCGCATATGCCTGTATTAGTGAGCATATATATGTTGCTCATGGAATGCGCTCAAACGGAGCATGTGATACGCAGAGTTAGCATAAACGGTCGGCTAGAGAGGCTAGTGAACCGCGCTGCGTAATATGAGCCAGAGCATACTTTATATTTGTATTCTTTTAAGGCATATACACACTACACCTCCCCATTTAGAGA
>NW_026996796.1:0-37823 GCF_035044405.1 Drosophila montana
TAATAAACAAAATATAATTAGTAAAAAAAAAAAAAAAAGCGTGTCCAGCTCTCAAGCAAGTGGATGTATTCCTGGGCACCGTCAGTGCCTTCATACTCGCAGTGGGCGGAGTAAAATATTTCCACGTCATCGGCAAATGTGGCCATCAAGTATTTGCCTGGGGTGGCAAACTCGTGTAGTTCATCCGGAGTGGGGATGTCTGCCGTGGACAAGTTGTAGAGAAAGGGGCCCAGTATGCTGCCTTGGGGACACCCGCCTTCATTTTGCGGGCAGGAGAGATTGCTGCTCTAACTTTGACTTCGAGCTTTCGCTCCATTAAATAAGAGTGCAGAAGTAGAAAGAAGGGGGCGGGAAGACCCATCTTGATTTTCTAGAGCAATCCGTCAATCCAGACTCGGTCGAAGGCTTGCTTAACATCTACAAAGACTCCATAGCAGTAGTCTTTGTCGTCGTAAGCCTTAAGAATATGGTTAATTACTCTGTGAACCTGTTCAACAGCGCCATGCCCTCCCCTGAACCCAAATTGGTGATCAGGAAGGATGGCCATGTGATCCATAAGCCTTGAAAGTCGGGCGACAATCAGACTTTCCCAGACCTTCGACAAGGAAGGCAGGAGACTGATCGGCCGATATGACTCAGGGTATATATTCATATTCATTCACTCATATTCCGGCTTGCCCGACTTATGGATCATATGGATCCTCGCTAACTTTTACTGGGCAGGGAAGTGTTGCGTCCTTAATATGGCGTTGAAGATCAACGTTATGAAAAGGAGTGGGCGCATTAGTAGGGCCTTCAGAGTGGTGTGGCATATTCCATCATGGCCCGGTGCTTTAGCCCTGGGAAGGACTTTGACGACGTTGATCACCTCCTCTACGCGGATGAGGCCGATAGGTGGTGACATCTGTAGCGGAGTCTCTAACGCTCGGGTAGTTTCATCGAGCTCTTCTGGGGAGGCCAGATCGAAAGGTGTAAACCGTTCCTCCAGGTGGCTGGCGAAGGTATCAGCTTGCTCTTCGTCTGTAAGGCAGTATTTACCATTGTGGCGAAGGAGGGGAGCGATGTTCCAGGATTGGCGCTTCAGGTTTTTAGTCACTCGCCAAAGCGATTATCCTGAGTCATGGGTATAGTCCATGCTCTCCAACCTTCTATAGAAGGATGCGTCTTTGTGTCTGCGAAGGGCCTCCTTGAGTTGCCGCTCCGCTCTTCGCCACTCCTCCTTGTCCCACGGATACTGTGTCGTTTGCAACCTGCGTCTGATCCGCCTCTTGATCTTGAGCAGGTTGGCTATGTCTGCGGGCAGCCCGTTGGCAACATTGTCCAGCCGCCTGGCAACTGGTGGGGAGGTGGCTTCGGCTGCTGTTGCGCGAATCTTTGCGTTGAGCGCTCGATGGCGCCCTCTACATCCCGTCCAGTGCAGATTTCGGTGTTGACGTGAATACCTTCCCTCATTTGTCTCTGGAAGACACCGAGATCGGTGCGTGCGTTGATCAGCCTCAGTATTGCGCTGACCACCCTGGCCCTGCTCTACAGGGTAACTATCAGGGCCAGGTGGTCGCTGGGGAGATCCCAATCGTCAGCGATTGAGAGGCACTGGTCAGGGATCCCCTGGTAGATGGCGAAGTCTATACAAGACGGAGTGCCTCTGCTGCCGTACGTGTATCTTGTGGGAGAACCTGTGGGCAGTACTTTCGCTTGACGATGCGCTAGGCTGCTAGCTAGTTGAAGTCCGCGCGCATTGCTGTTATTTGCGTCCCACAGCCAGTGATGTGCATTCCAATCGCCTCCCACCAGATATCTGCTTCCAGCCGAGTTGAGTATGACGTTGAAGTCATCAGTCGACGTCTGCTCATTTGGTCTGCAATAGACTGCTCCAAAGTCCACGTTACCAGCATCAGTGGAGACTTTCACAGTCGAGTATTGGTAAACACGGTTAGTAATACTCAAATGCGGGAAATGAACCAAGTTACTCCGGACGAGGACAGCGCAGCCACCGCTAGCTGAGCGATTTTGAGTCCAGTGTACAGGGTATGCCTCGAAGCCAAAGATTTTATGGAAAGTTGGACCGTTGGTTCTTGTTTCTGACAGCAGAATTATTCCGATTGCGTATTTTTGTAAGGGCCTCCAGCTCTAGTACTTTACCTGAAATGCCATTGGCATTCCAGACTAGCACCTTCAGTGGTGTGTTCATTTGGATAGTAACGCGGTTAGAAGGGTAAGGATTTGCTGTTGCATACCCAAAACCTGCTGTTGCATTTCTGTCATCCTCTCGATAGCTCGGCTCATGTCCTTGATGGCAGAGGAAAGTCCTTCCCCGTTTCCAGATGTCTGCTGTTGCTGTTGTTGCGCAGTCAGCCTCTCCTGTTGCTGTTCCCTCAGCAATCTATGTAGCCTAGCTTGCGCTGGTCCTTCTCTGGGGACGTTGTTCTCTTTGCTGAATGCAGCTAGTCCTCTTCTGGTGGCAGCGGCGTATGAAAGCCCTTCTACTTGTACAGTGGGTGCTGTCCGGGGGAAGACAACAGGTGTAGGCCCATGAACTTTATTGCTGCGGCTTCGGTTAGCTTGAGTCGGTGGGAGATTTTTCATTTTGGCGGGCTTTGGGGCTCCCGCACGCTTTGTATATTCGGTGAACCAATCGCAGCCCTTATAGTTGGCAGGTTGGTTACCATCGCAGTGGATGCATGTTGCCGGTACTGAGTTGGCATTTAACGCATTTGTGTTGTTTTCTACAGTATGTGGCCGTGTGCCCGTACTCCTGGCATCTATGGCATTGCACCACATCCTGGCTTCTTCTAGCAGTCTCAACCTTGACCACCTGCTTGCACAGCTTCCTGATAGTAAGAGCCTCCTTGTTGTTGGCCGCCGGCTGCAAGTTGATGAAGTGGATGTTCATGGGTCCCTTGGTAGCTTTGCTGCTCGGATTGTGCACGTGGAGAGCGGTGTGGCCCTGGGTCCACAGGTCGTCGATGAGTTCTCGGTTGAGTGTGGAGTGGTGGAGGCCTTTGATTACTATGCGGTAAGGCTTCTCCTCCTGCAGCTGGTATGAGTAGAACTCGATTTTGTGTTTATCCAGTATCTGTATGTGGGCACATAGTCCTACCTAGGTTGTATTTCATGGTCAAGTTATCCGCTACTTCGGATAGTAGGAGCCACACGTCGTTGATGTCGTCGATGCAATTTAGGACGATGGGGGCTGGCTTCTTTCCTCCAGTGGGGGCATTGTTGTTGGCCCTTATTTCGGGCACGGAGGAGCTGGTGCTGGCATGGGCGACAGCGTTGGGCTGGCTGTCGCCCCCAACCTGAGCAGTCGCTGAGGCATGCAAGTTCTCTTCTTGCTCGGCCTCAGATTCGTCAGTATCCATGTCTTCGACGTTATCGGGTGGGGCCAAGAGTGCATATCTATTGGAAGCATAAGTGCCATCTGGACTGGTGTCAGTTTTGTTCAGTTTTCGCCGCGCGGCAGGTGGGGTCCTGCTGTCTGAGACTTTGCGCTTATCATTTGTTTTTTTTCGCCTGTGCTTGAATCATTCGGGCCGCGGCTGCGGCGCGCGAATTGGGTTTGATGATATGTATTATACGCACTAGGGCGTCAACGTCTCTATTTGCACAAGCACCAGCATGTGGGCTGCTGCCAGGGTCTTCAGATTCCATTATAGGGTAGGAAGGGTAAACTGAAGTACTTCTTCCAGCTGTTGCTTAGCGGCTTTTAAGCATTGAGGTGCTCGGCGGCGTAGCGGCGTTAGCATTTAGTTTGCCTACCTCATTAGTTCGAGACGGCCCTTGTTATTTATTGTGGGTGCATTGCTGTTGTCAGCACTCACTGGCATGGCTGCTCTATTGGCATTGCCGCTTGTTGGGTGCATGTCAGCACGGCAACGCAGCCGACTTGCTCAAATTGTGACCACCTTATTTTGTGTTTGATTTTGTTTCGATCCACCTAAAACAAATTGCTTTGTCAGCAATTAGTTTTGTTTTAATTTTTGTCGTTTTTGTGAAATTATTGGTGCTTTGCACTCTTTGTGTAGAGTAGCAATAGCTTCTTTGGCCGTTTGGGCGCGCACTCGAGTTTTGGTTTTTAATTGTTTTCCGCGAGCACGTCCGTTCACCTTAAACACCAAAAAGTGACTCGTCGTTGGAAGTCTGTTAAAAAAGTGCTTATAAAGAACAGCAGCGCTGAAGTGGCTGGCCGTCGACTCCTCTATATTGTATATGATCTTTGGCCACACCAATAGCTTGTACAATTTTTCTCCCCTTAGGCTAAAATTGTATATGCACCTTGAAAATAAGAACTGTATAATCATATTAATGGCCCTAATTTCTGAACTTAAATTAAATAACTCCGTTGGGTTTTATGATCTCACAGTTTATAGCCCTAATCTGTGACCTGACTCTTTCGTGAAAAGAGTGGATACCTTTATTACTATTTAATAGATAACCCTTTCTTAGGAGGGCCACGTGATTAAAGGTAAATTATGCATGACTGTGTTAACGAGTAATCATGCATGGGCAGGTTGATGATTCTAGTCTTATAGTGTGCGATCTCATGCACTGTTAGGGAGGCATTTGCTTCATGCAGTTGGATTTCTTGAGAGTTGTCGAAGAGATTTAAATAAAGTGCACTTCCAGCTTAGCTCTAAACAATGCTCGTCGGATTTGGCGTTGGTCTTTTCCTCTTCTGTTTACATATCACTGCTTTAACGCTCAGAGCCGTGCACTTTCAGTATACTAAACAAAAAAATTAGATCGTTGGATGGTGTGGTTAACCCTAATTTTATGTTTTATTCACATCAACTTAAACAATGTGACTAAGCATTAGATTGTACCGGCTGCGGACTTAATGCATATTTCAGCTGTCTATCGCATTATGCGATCGAGAATGCATGCCGTCTAGGTATATAACTAGATTAATGCTTTAGAGTAATTAGATATCGAATATATTTCTTGCACAAAAGTGTTCAGATTACGATAAATCGGATTAAGTAATGTACTCGCCAAAGGCACGGGCATGTAATTTTCGTTTTAAAATATAACTCGTCGTATATTGTCAATCACACTTATCTTAATCGGTGCAGGTTTAATCCCATCACAACATGAGGAAATTGTTGTACCATGATGAAGACTAAGCCGCAATGATCCGCTTATTTCGTTCAGATACTGGTCTCTCTCTTGCATTCTCTTGAGGGGAATAAATTTCTGTGCATGTGTCTAATAAATCGGATTCAGTTACACCGAATTTACCAACTCACAATTTCCGTTAGACGTTGAAAAAATGCATGATTTGCCAACTCACAGATTTTGTTAGAATAACTCTTCGTTGGATACAAGAAGTCAAACTTCGATGGTTATCGACAATGACTACTAGTCCTACGTTGCCGTTCTTTGAAATGGTCTTTTCGATGCTATTGCCTTGTCCATAGGCGGTCTAAGAACTGTAAAAGGACCTTTAGTTTTCTTGTGTATAGAACATTTAAATATAAAGCTATTATTTACGTGATCATACCGGGCCACTTGATGTAAGACTTGTTCTCTCATGTTGACGGGCACTGAACTCTTTCAAGAATCTGAATCTGGTATATTATCAGCCCTTGCGACTTTAGGTCGATTGCAAATTATCGACTCTTATTAAATGATGTAACGTCAACTGATTATCGCTTATCCAGTTTATCAAATCTAGTTATTTCTAAGAAGTAAATTCTTTGAACGATACGTCAATTATTGAGCTAATATTTTTGAAAAACAAGGTGTCCTTACAACACCTTCTTCCGCCTCCTCTTCAGTGGTTTTTTATTTTTCAAAAGTTCAATGATGCAATCGAGTAAAGTTATGGTAGTGTGTACGTGGTCTTTAGCGTCACATTTTCACACCTCTAGAATCTAAGCACAGACTAACTTTTTCTCCCCTTTTATACCCTGAACCCATTAAAAATGGCTAAACAGGTAATAACGTATTTGTCCAAATGTATGTAACAGGCAGAAGGAAGCATCTCCGACCCCGTAAAATAAATATATATTCTTGATCAGCATCAATAGCCGAGTCGATCGAGCCATGTCCATCTGTATGTCCGTCCATGCGTCCGTGTATATGAAGGCAAGGATCTCAGAACCTATTAGAGCTAGAGATTTGAAATTTTGAACGTAGGTTTTCTTAGCGTTCGCGCAGTACGAGAATGTTTCCGATAATCGATAACTCCCCCGTTATCAAACAATCAATAAAAATCAATTTTGAAATTTTTTTTTATAACAAATCGCTTAGGTTTTAATAGCTAGAGTCATCAAATTAAACATGTAGCTTCTAGAATAGTATAAATTTATATCGAGTATCTTATTTTTTATAGCTATCGCCAACACCTGCCACCACAACGTAGCTATAAATCAAATAAGTAAACCAATTAGAAGTACCCAAAAATTTAATTTAAAATCTTAATGCAATTGGCTTTTTGAGAAGATACGAATATTTTATACCATAATAAGATCTAAAAATTTTATCAAGATCGGTTCAGAAACACAAAAGTTATTTAACAAAACGTGTGCTTGACACGTGTTGGCGTCATCTAGCGCAAATTACAAGAATTTCTGTATACTTTTCCAAATATACACTCATATGCGTCTTTATTGAATTCTATCAACAGCATTACAATTGCGACTGTATTGCTTTCTGTACTGTGTGTATGTAAAGATATTTTAATTCATTTTTTTCTCGATTTTTTTTTTTGTTTTGTTTGTTTACAGTATTGATTTAAAAATAGCATACTTTTTTATTACAACACAGTTGGCTTAGGTGACATTTCGCCAAGCCTGATTGAGTCCTCGGGCTCATCGTGGACAAACGTCAAAGGCGGCTTTTTTGAATAAGGCTGCATCGTCACGTAGGTAGTCGGGGGACTCTGGGGGAGGTCCTTGAACGATCTTCTCTTGAGCCTCCTGACTACACACCTCCCAGCGAGGTGTTTTGCTACCCGTTCGTTGTACCGGTTGGCGAATGCTCCGACTTGACTGTCTATGGTCTCCATTTTGAGGTTTCTGTGCAAGATAGAATTTCTGACGTACCAGTCAGTACCGGTCATACGGCGCAAGGCCAAGTTTTGGAGTGTCTGAATCCGTCTTCGATTTGTCCGAAATGCAATACCCCAATCCTGAATACCGTATCTCCAAGTTGGAATGAATTGTTGTTTTGGCTGTCGAGTAACGGCGGTGGCAAGTATCGCGGTCTGTAACGGGCTTAGACAGAAGTTGTATGGGCTTTTAAGTTACATGGCGTGCACCCTGATCACGCAGTGGCGTGTTAAAGCTCGTGGCACTGCCGAGCTGTCAGGCCAGTGTTATTTGTTAAATTTATTTGAGTGGGCCTTCTGATTGTGAGGCCAGGCTTGTCGCGCTTTACAACAGTATGACGAGTTCTGCCAGTGATGTCGACGTTGTTGTTGTCATTCTTTTTTTTTGTTTCAACAAGAGTGCCTTGTGAAGGTAAGACATCAAACTAGGACCCTATATAGAGGGTTTTGTATTATTATGTATAGCCAATGGACAATATACGAAGACTGACCCTATTTACGCCCTATATCTCACCATTATGTGTAGAGAACAATCGGTGAATATTTACCAATTTCTTGCGAACTTAGATTCCAGTTCAGTGTCCTGTCTAATTCCAGTCCAAAGTTTTCGCCGCCGTCGCTAAAGGAGAGGAAGAATCTTTTGACTTTAGGGGAATAAAAAATGAGATTTGCATCTTCTAGAAAACAGTAAATTTTGAGATTTTGAAGTTGACCAATTTTATCAGTTGGTCTGTTGAAAGATGGGAATATTTCCCATTAAAAATGATTACAAAGTCATCCAAGTAAGCAACCTCTTCTTTGAGATTTACGTTAAAAGTAATGTAGTAATACAAACGGCTATAGTATTAAGCATGTGCATAATAATATTATTTAACATATGATATACTTAACTTTAATGTTAAGTAACACTGATATCGATAACATATCGATAGAGAGCTGTTAACAGAGAAGAGGACTGAATAAATTCAATTGTAGATGGTGAGTCATGAAAGCTGGTGTGGCAGCCCTAGCCACGATCTATCGGCTAATATATATCGGGCCTACCTCTAAGCTGCCATTCACAAAGGAAGACAAAAGGATGCCAATCAGAGCGAACAGCGACAAGAGAACGGAAGACGAACTATTTCACAATTATAATTGTTTTCACAAATAAAGCTAATATTTATAATATATATCTGGCCGAGAGGCCAAAGTGGTGACCCGGAACCTTAAACAGGACATTACATGCAAAACGAGCACTATTTTCTGAGGTCCATGTCCATAAAGCGAACAATTCTCGACACTGACGAATTTTTCGACGCGACCCAAGATAGCGGGCTTAATGCAGCAACTTCAATCGTCGGTGGCACAGCCACTAGCGGGAAATGTTCAGCAATGCTGACAGATTAACGCTCCGAAGTTAACAAATGCAAACCTAAACTTTGTTTTGCACGATTGGAGCGCCTGTTTCTCTTGTAAATTACGCAATTGCCTGCGTGCGCAGTCACTTCCTCGAGGAGTCGTCGTCGCTGGCGAGATTGCAAGAGCTCAGAGACAGTCCAGTGGCCAAGTCTCTGAAGATTTAGTCCTTTACGGTTATTCCAATTGCAAGATTACTGGAGTATAAGTTGGTGGCTTGAAGCTCCTAATCGCTGGCCTTGTGGCTCAGCAATAAAAGAATATTATATAAAATTCGGCAAAGCCGGAGTAATGTATTTCAGAAGCAGTGCGGTTGTTGAAAGTGTGAACAGAACTGAACTTAAGAACTAGAAGCCACAGCGGCTGGTGCATACAAATAATTATAATGTAGCTTTTGCAACAGCAGCCGGCAAGCCGACTAAGCATAAGCGATAACGCTGCTTTTGCGACACAGGCAAGGGATCAGGTTACCGACGCTGACCATTTCGATCAGAGCACTGGCCACTAACAATCCGCTTTGTCAGCATCATGCGCGCAACTGTTGGCCAATGTTATGGTTGACAACAAAGTGTCAAACTGTTGCGGGCGAGGGCCACTCGTTACTTGCTCTCCCTTTTGAAACATGGGCGTCCTCGTCCAAATTAAAGCTCTCGACGACCTTCTGAATCTCCTTCGAAGCTCACTTCCTCCTAAGTCGTTGAACGAAGAAGATGAGGGCACTGAACACAAGGCGATCCCACGCCGTCCATCCTTTCTTGCAAACCTCGGATGTTATTAAGGTTTTCAAAATTCATCCTGTGCAGGAGTGGCAAACCAAGGATCGGCTTGTGGCTTATGATGTTGAGTAAAGGGGAAGCCGCAATACCCGGCAACTTATTTAAGGCCTCGCGCAGGTTGATGTATTTGACGCTGTAGACCATGGCCGAACTCTCGAAAGTTATCAGATAAGACCCGTTTATTGATACATCCGGCCCTTCATCTGTACTGACCCTTGCGGGGCTCTTATTTACCACCATGATACCATCATCTATAACAGTGATTAGTTTCAAGTGGCTCGGCTAAGTGCGACAGTGTGCCGTCCCACCGGAATGTAGGCCACGTGCGCAAGTGTCGTGATGAGACAATTTGCAGATTGATGCGTAGGTGGTTGCATCACAGTAGGTGACTGCCAGAATTTCGCCCTGTGATCCATAAGCCTTGAAAGTCGGGCGACAATCAGACTTTCCCAGACCTTCGCCAAGGAAGGCAGGAGACTGATCGGCCGATATGACTCAGGGTCATATTCCGGCTTGCCCGACTTATGGATCATATGGATCCTCGCTAACTTATACTGGGCAGGGAAGTGTTGCGTCCTTAATATGGCGTTGAAGATCAACGTTATAAAAAGGAGCGCGCGCATTGGTAGGGCCTTCAGAGGGGTGTGGCATATTCCATCATGGCCCGGTGCTTTAGCCCTGGGAAGGACTTTGACGACGTTGATCACCTCCTCCACGCGGATGGGGCCGATAGGGGGTGACATCAGTAGCGGAGTCTCCAACGCTCGGGTAGTTTCATCGAGCTCTTCTGGGGAGGCCAGATCGAAAGGTGTAAACCGTTCCTCCAGGTGGCTGGCGAAGGTATCAGCTTGCTCTTCGTCTGTAAGGCAGTATTTACCATTGTGGCGAAGGAGGGGAGCGATGTTCCAGGATTGGCGCTTCAGGTTTTTAGTCACTCGCTAGAGCGTATATCTTGAGTCATGGGTATAGTCCATGCTCTCCAACCTTCTAGAGAAGGATGCGTCTTTGTGTCTGCGAAGGGCCTCCTTGAGTTGCCGCTCCGCTCTTCGCCACTCCGCCTTGTCCCACGGATGCTGTGTCGTCTGGAACCTGCGTCTGCACCGCCTTTTGATCCTAAGCAGGTTGGCTATATCTGCGGGCAGTCCGTTGCCAGCATTGTTCAGCCGCCTGGCAACTGGTGGGAAAGTGGCTTAGGCTGCTGCTGCGCGAATCTTTGCGTTGAGCAGCTCAATGGCGTCCTCTACATCCCGTCCAGTGGTGTTGAGGTGAATACTTTCACTCATCTGTCTCTGGAAGACACCGATATCAGTGCGTGCGTTGATCAGCCTCAGTATTGCGCTGACCACCCTGGCCCTGCTCTCCAGGGTAACTATCAGGGCCAGGTGGTCGCTCTGGAGATCCCAATCGTCAGCGATTGAGAGGAGCTGGTAAGGGATCCCCTGGTACATAGTGAAGTCTATACAAGACGGTGTGCCTCTGCTGCCGTACGGGTATCTTGTGGTAGAACCTCATAGAGAATGAATTGTTGTTTTGGCTGTCGAGTAACGGCGGTGGCAAGCATCGCGGTCTGTAACGGGCTTAGGCAGAAGTTGTATGGGCTTTTCAGTTACATGGCGTGCACCCTGATCACGCAGTGGCGTGTTAAAGCTCGTTGCACTGCCGAGCTGTCAGGCCAGTGTTATTTGTTAAATTTATTTGAGTGGGCCTTCTGATTGTGAGGCCAGGCTTGTCGCGCTTTACAACAGTATGACGAGTTCTGCCAGTGATGTCGACGTTGTTGTTGTCATTCTTTTTTTTTGTTTCAACAAGAGTGCCTTGTGAAGGTAAGACATCAAACTAGGACCCTATATAGAGGGTTTTGTATTATTATGTATAGCCAATGGACAATATACGAAGACTGACCCTATTTACGCCCTATATCTCACCATTATGTGTAGAGAACAATCGGTGAATATTTACCAATTTCTTGCGAACTTAGATTCCAGTTCAGTGTCCTGTCTAATTCCAGTCCAAAGTTTTCGCCGCCGTCGCTAAAGGAGAGGAAGAATCTTTTGACTTTAGGGGAATAAAAAATGAGATTTGCATCTTCTAGAAAACAGTAAATTTTGAGATTTTGAAGTTGACCAATTTTATCAGTTGGTCTGTTAAAAGATGGGAATATTTCCCATTAAAAATGATTACAAAGTCATCCAAGTAAGCAACCTCTTCTTTGAGATTAACGTTAAATGTAGTAATACAAACGGCTATAGTATTAAGCATGTGCAATGATAGTAACTAAGATCAGCATAATAATATTATTTAACATATGATATACTTAACTTTAATGTTAAGAAACACTGATATCGATAACATATCGATAGAGAGCTGTTAACAGAGAAGAGGACAGAATAAATTCAATTGTAGATGGTGAGTCATGAAAGCTGGTGTGGCAGCCCTAGCCACGATCTGTCGGCTAATATATATCGGGCCTACCTCTAAGCTGCCATTCACAAAGGAAGACAAAAGGATGCCAATCAGAGCGAACAGCGACAAGAGAACGGGAGACGAACTATTTCACAATTATAATTGTTTTCACAAATAAAGCTAATATTTATAATATATATCTGGCCGAGAGGCCAAAGTGGTGACCCGGAACCTTAAACAGGACATTACATGCAAAACGAGCACTATTTTCTGGGGTCCATGTCCATAAAGCGAACAATTCTCGACACTGACGAATTTTTCGACGCGACCCAAGATAGCGGCCTAATGAAGAAAACTTCAAGAATTGAAGGTGCCAGCGCAGCAACTTCAATCGTCGGTGGCGCAGCCACTAGCGGGAAATGTTCAGCAATGCTGACAGGTTAACGCTCCGAAGTTTAACAAATGCAAACCTCAACTTTGTTTTGCACAGTTGGAGCGCCTGTTTCTCTTGTAAATTACCCAATTGCCCGCGTGCGCCGTCACTTCCTCGAGGAGTCGTCGTCGCTGGCGAGATTGCAAGAGTTCAGAGACAGTCCAGTGGCCGAGTCTCTGAAGATTTAGTCCTCCACGGTTATTCCAATTGCAGGATTGATGGTGGCTTGAAGCTCCTAATCGCTGGCCTTGTGGCTCAGCAATAAAAGAATATTATATAAAATTCGGCAAAGCCGGAGTAATGTATTTCAGAAGCAGTGCGGTTGTTGAAAGTGTGAACAGAACTGAACTTAAGAACTAGAAGCCACAGCGGCTGGTGCATTCAAATAATTATAATGTAGCTTTTGCAACAGCAGTCGGCAAGCCGACTAAGCATAAGCGATAACGCTGCTTTTGCGACACAGGCAAGGGATCAGGTTACCGACGCTGACCATTCCGATCAGAGCACTGGCCACCAAGAATCCGCTTTGTCAGCATCATGCGCGCAACTGTTGGCCAATGTTATGGTTGACAACAAAGTGTCAACCTGTTGCGCGCGAGGTGCACTCGTTACTTGCTCTCCCGTTTGAAACATGGGCGTCCTCGTCCATCTTAAAGCTCTCGACGACCTTCTGAATCTCCTTCGAAGCTCACTTCCTCTTAAGTCGTTGAACGAAGAAGATGAGGGCACTGAACACAAGGCTGAGTCCAAGTCCCGCAGCGCACCACGTCTTAGGCGATCCTACGGCGTCTATCCTTTCTTGCAAACCTCAGATGTTATTAAGGTTTTCAAAATTCATCCTGTGCCTGAGTGGCAAACTAAGGATCGGCTTGTGGCTTATGATGTTGAGTAAAGGGGAAGCCGCAATACCCGGCATCTTATTTAAGGCCTCGCGCTGGTTGATGTACTCGACGCTGTAGACCATGGCCGAACGCTCGAAAGTTATCAGATAGGACCCGTTTATTGATACTTCCGGCCCTTCATCTGTACTGACCCTTGCGGGGCTCTTATTTACCACCATGATAACATCATCTATAACAGTGATTAGTTTCAAGTGGCTCGGCTAAGTGCAACAGTGTGCCGTCCCACCGGAATGTAGGCCACGTGCGCAAGTGTCGTGATGAGACAATTTGCAGATTGATGCGTAGGTGGTTGCATCACAGTTGGTGACTGCCAGAATTTCGCTGTTACACTCGGCCACGGTGTCGTACTGCAGTTGAAGTAGTTCGTGTCCATGTGACACAGGTAAAATGATAACTTTTCTACAGACGGTCTTAATTTTTTTGATAATTGATTATATTATGAACTATACTTTCTGATTGGAGGATCTTTATAGAGGAGGCCTCCAATGGGCTAACTATGGGTATCTCTGTGGAGTGCTCAGATAAAGCGGCTTCTAAGTCATTGTGATCTACGATTGTAGGATTTATAATGCTGGACTTTGCAAGTGTAATTGTAAGTATCAGGTTCTGAATCTTAGTTATCAGCATTCTGTTTCTGGCTAACAGCGCTTCATAGAAATGTGGAGTGTCAAACAAGTGGCCCTTTTTTGCCTTTTTTATTTTGTTTACGGTATCGGTAAGCAGGTTTATTTGTTTCTGGGTTTCCGTATATATTACTACCTGCATATTATTTGACTCGATCAACTTTGATTCCGTTATCCTGATCATATCTAAATCTGCGGCATCTGGTGCCGTGCCCAGAAAATCTAAACTCCTGGGCACTCTGTGATGCTCCCTTAAATCCACATCTAGTAATTTACGCATGTGGGATTGCGGAAAAGGCTTGGACAGTTTGCTTGTTTCGTCTATTATTGCGGCGAACTCCGTTAGATTACTACAATGTCTAACGTAACCTTTCTGCTCCATTACTAGTACATCACCTCCAACTATCGGTATGTACCTGGAGTGAGAATAGTCGGTAATCCTAGCGTTCGCTATTCTTATTATAAAGAGGATCGTGCCCCCAAACCTGTAACGGAAAGAAATGGGAGGTGAGGCTCTTGTGCATCTTAGTTCTAAGGTTAAACTATTTCAATTGATATTTCGAAAAGCAAGCTTCACTTAAGGTTGTCCTTGTGGTCCACCCTACCCTTAACTAGAACCGACGTCCTCATGTCTGCTTGAATTTTTTCTTCTGAGCATAGTGGGTTCAGTTTGTTGCCTAGCCTATTATTCTTTTTTAATAATACCGTTTCGCCTACTTCGAACACCCTGTTTTGTCTGTCCGGGTTGTATTTGTTAATGTTAGTTAATTGTGCTTTCGCTATTTTATCTTTTATGATTTGCTGGAATTCTTTGGTTGCTGAATGTATGACCTCGGTGGGACTTTCGTTTCGTGACCGAGTGTAGTGTCCTGCTGTACTCTCCTGTCGCCCACATGATCAAATCAATTGTGTCTTCCATTTTTTTTGTAAATTTTTAGGCACCTCGCGATTTCTGTCAAGGTGCTGTGGAAACGCTCCACCTGTCCGTTTGAGGTGCTGTGGAGTGGAGGCGCATTGACAACATTTATACTATAATTGTTCTTAAGAAGCGAAGTGATAGTGTAAAATCTTTTTATATGTTGGAAGATATTATCGGATTTATTTGAGTTGACAAGTTAAACACATGCTCGTCAGTGCGATTTTAAGTTCATATTGAGAATGATTTTATTGTCTTCAAAAATGTTCTTAGCCTATGGATAACATGTATTAACTTATGCTGTTATCGGTTAACAGCTACAAAGAGAGAGAGAGAGAGAGAGAGAGAGAGCGGGTGTACTCATACATATGTGCGCTCACTCTCGAAGCGGCTTAAGTGCAAGGTCAGCATTCCCACGCTAGCTTGGCCTGCTCAAGTGGCTTCATGTTGCTCATGTGCGCAGCACTTTAATTATGTATGTGCATACATATATACGATTATATTTATGCTATTCGCTTGGATTGATTCTTTATATTTGCAACAAAGTGTTACAAGTTGAGTTATGTATGAATACACTACAATAGTTTCCGAGTTGAATGCGACCCCGTTATCGCAATATATTATTTTGATTTTTGAAAATAAATTCACCAGTTGGATTATGGGCATTTTTTAAATCAATTATTGTTCGTGACGCTACAGGTTGCACGACCGCAAATTTGCAAAATTTGTCGATGCATGTTAGAAATTGCTTCTTGTCAGTGGAAAAATATCAATGTGCAGCATTTCGCCTGCATATGAAGGAACTGGTGTCATCCCAAGTTCCTGTTATTTTGGATACCATATTTGGCTTTGGTGCAATCTCTAAAGTTTACAACGACTTCATTGACCAACTTGCTAATTTTTGGAAAATAGTAGTCACGGATAGTCATTATAATAATTTGTTTTTCTTTAAAAATTGTGTTTTTTTTTTTTTCATTTGGCTGATCCGGCCGTTGTGTGTATATATTTTATTTTTTATTTTGAATTCGAATTCATAAAAAAAATTTCGAAGTATTATGCATTAAAAATTTTTAATCTATCCTTATGAACTTTTTTTTCTTTACCCTTTGTATCTTTTATTATAATGTTATCTCTATCTTCTATTCCTATTATTTCATAGGGGCCCAAATAAACTGGTTCCAATTAATGGCCAGTATCGTTTCCTAATAAAACCTTATCTCCTACTTTAAATTTAAAGTTGATAACCTTATTATCATAATATTCTTTATTTTTATACCCTGAACCCATTGAAAATGGGTAAAAAGGGAATAATGTATTTGTGCAAATGTATGTAACAGGCACAAGGAAGCATCTCCGACCCCATAAAGTATATATATTCTCGATCAGCATCAATAGCCGAGTAGATCTAGCCATGTCCGTCTGTCTGTCCGTCCGTCTGTCCGTATGTATAAACGCAAGGTTCTCCTAGTCCCCGCGCAGATCGAGTTTGTTTCCGATATTCGATAACTTGCCCCGTTTCCAAGTAATCGATAAAAATCGATATCGGAATCCTGTTTTCGTTTGTTTCCTTGTTTGAGCAATTTCGACAAATAACATGAGCTAGACACACCAAAATTGACATGCAGCTTCTAGAATAGTATATATATATTAAGTATCTTTCATTGTATACCTATCGCCAGTTGGAAGAAGAGGGTTCAGGGTATCCCCTAGTCGGAAGCTCCCGACTAGAACCTCTTACTTTTTTTCCTTATGTTTTTCTAACATTATTCTAGCTTTATATGCCTGTTCTAGTCTAAACTTGGTTTCCTTAGCGAAATCATCTATATTTTATATAGGGTCAATATTATCTATTTTATTAAATTATTTTGGCAAGTTGCTCTGTTTGCCGAAAACTAACTCATATGGACAATAATTGTGTGCCATAGAGGGGGTCGTGTTGAAACCGTGAACAAAATATTGGAGCCATACATCCCAATCAGTTTTATCGACCGATATGTAAGAAAGTATGTATTCGTTGAAAGTTCTATGACTTCTCTCTACTGTTCCAACTGTCTGGTGGTGGTGTGCTGTAGACGTTAAATTGTCTACCTTTAAGTATTTGCACAGGTCATTAATAACAGAATTTTTATATTCAGTTCCCATGTCCGAAATGAACGTCTTCATCGGACCAAACTTCAGGATACAAATTTCATACATTGCTTGTGCAACAGTCTTAGCGGATTTGTGTGGTACTGGAATAGCTACAAGATATTTCGTGAGATCACATATCAATGTAATTGAGTATTCGTTACCATTTTCAGATTTTGGTAGTGGACCTATAGTATCCACTATCACTCGGTCGAACGCATTTATCGGCGTTTCTATAATGGACATTGGTGTTTTTGTGTGAGTCGTTGTTTTTGATTTTTGGCATTTTGGACATCTACGTAGAACTCTTTTATGTGATGCATCATATTTTTCCAATAGTGTCTTTTGATTTTTGCTAGCGTTTTTGAAATACCTGTGGGACCACCTTGAATAGGATCATCATGGAATGTAAATATTATAGCTTCTTTTTCTTGTTCGTTATTTATTAGGGTGACCGGCTTGATTAGCGCTACTCTAAGTTTTTTAAGATTTTTATTGGCCATTTGTTTAAAAGTATCAATTGAAATGAATTCAACGATCTTTTCGCTCGGTGCCACTTTGACTTGGCTGATTCCTTATATACCGGCTTCTTTTTCAAGCCTTTGGAAAAATGAACCTAAGTCGAGAGTTCCATTAGTATAAAGGTCGCTAATCTCAATTCTTGCAACAATCTTTTTACCATGTTTTAAAATACATAGCGTATTTGCTATGTTCAAGGTCACCATTTTTCGTATATCGTCATTTTTAATGATGTCGTATACGTTGGGCTTAGAAGCTTTATCAAGGTTTTGCCTTGGCAAAATTTCTTGTTCTTTTCCTGCGCCGGATTTATTTTGTCGACTTTGATGTCTTGTAGTGACTTTCAAGACATTTGTGTTAGTGCTTTTTAATTCTTTGATGGTTATTCTTGATAACGCATCTGCAACAAAATTGTGTTTTCCCTTTAGATATTCTACAGTGAACTCATACTCCTCTAAATCTAGTCTCATTCTCGTTAATTTTGATCTTGGATTTACCATTGAAAACAGATATGTCAATGGTCTATGGTCTGTTTTAATTTTGAAATGTGGACCATATATATATGGTCGAAAATGCGTTATTGCCCAGTGGATTGCTGCCAACTCTTGTTCGGTTGTACTTTTATTGCTTTCTCCTTTTGTAAATGAATGAGAAGCATATGATACGGGCAATTGTTTGTGTCCATAAGTTTGAGTTAAAACTGCTCCACAGGCTAGTTTACTGTCATCTGTTACGATGCAAAATTCTTTGCTAAAATCTGGGAATTTCAGTAAAGTAGGCTTCATAAGAGCTTTTTTCAAATAATCGAAAGCTTTTTGGCATTCATCGGACCACTCAAACTTTACAGTCTTTTTACATAATCTTGTTATGTGACGTGAATAATCTGCAAAGTTTTTTATAAAACGTCTGTGATAATTGCAAAATGCAACGAATAGCGCTATTAGCGTCCGTAGGGACTGGATATTGTTCAATGAGATCATATTTTTTGTCATCTGGCAAAATACCTTGATCAGTACACTTATGACCTAGAAAAGTCACTTCGAGCATGAAATATGAACATTTTTCGGGGTGTAATTTAAGGTTGTGTTTCCTGCATAAGTCAAAAACTCTTGTTAAGTTTTTGATCATATGGTTTTCGGAACAACCGATGACTATTAGGTCATCCATATACAAAAAAGCTTGTAAAGGATCTAATCCAGAAAAAACGATGGTCATCATTCTTTGAAAAGAAGAAGACGCTATTTTTAGACCATATGGTAATCGTGTAAAACGATAGGACCCATTGCTTGTTGAAAAAGACGTTATGTTTCTAGCATCTTCTACTAATTCTATTTGGTGAAAAACGGACATTAAATCTAAGCATGAGAAATGTTGTGCTCTGCCTAGTTGGTCAAGAATATCATCTATTCTTGGAAGTGGAATTTTTATTTTTATTTTTAAACGTTTATTTTCCGCTGGAATCGATCAGTGCCTGCTGATCTCTACCAAGCGAATAACTAATGAGTGGTTTATAGTTACTATAATGTAACTTATGTAATATTGACAGTGATGTTATATGCGATGATGTTATTTTCAATGCTTAAATAATACGCCTCGTAGGTAGGTCGTCGGGGTGTAGCCTTCGGAGGCGCCTCTCGCTGATGGAGTCAGCCAGGACCCTGGCGGCCGCGTTCGGGTGCTGTAGCAGCTTGTCGGCGTATCGGCTGCTGAAGAAGTTGAATTGGTCTCCGACCTTTGTAAGGCGGAGATCACGTTCGATGGCGTCGGTTGTCACGTACCATGGCGTGACCTCGTCGAGATCTGGAAGACGACTTAGTAGGAGTCCCTCAAAGACTTGGAAAGCGTTGGCAGCAGGCTTATAGGGCTAAATTAACGCGAGCGCCATGATGCCTTTGCGTGTGAGTGCCTTGGCTGCTCTGTTGTTAATTTCGTCGCGTCCAGGGGTCTTCTTCAGCTCGAGCACTTTAAGCTGTACTTCGATTTCCGCGACGGATATGCTCCTTATTGGGAGAGCCATCTGCAGTGGCGCATCAAGTGTCTCAGCCACTTTACGGCGCTGTGCAACATCTGCGAAATGGAAGGGCGTAAAAATCGCTTCCAGGTGGTCAGCAAACGCATTGGCCTTCTCCTCGTCCGCTCGCAGCCAGAGGCCAGAACGATCCATGATCGGGGAGGTATAAATTGATTGCCATTTAATGTGTCTGGTGAGTTTCCACACTGAGAAGGTGCTGTTGCCGTCGTGCCCAGCTGCTTCTAAGAGGCTGTCAAAGTTTTCTCTTCGGGTCCTCGCCAGCAGTCGACGGAGCCGGTTGGACGCGCTGACAATTTCCGCCTTGGCAGAGGGATCTCCGTTGCGGATGTACAGCCTCCTTAGACGTCTTTTGTCGGCAAGGAGACTCCTGGCTTCTGGGTTAAGTAGGGAGCTTCTGAAGGTGTGAGTGCAAGGCAGAGTTTGCGGGGCTGCACGTCTGGCAGCTTCCGTAAATTTTGCTGTGAGGTGGTCAACATAGCTCTCCAGTTCACTTGCCGTACTAGGTTCGGTAGACGGGTACCAACGAACCGCTTGGGAGTCTCTTCTAGCTCGATCAGTAGTGGGAGGTGATCCGAGGTCAGGTCGAGGAGACTTCTTATTCTAAGCTTCTCCTGTCTGAATCCCTTGTAGAGCCCGAAGTCGAGTGCACTTGTCGGTAGCACGTTGCCTCTCCGGTGGCTATAACCTCGATTACTATGGTCTCGATGGCAGAGAAAAGCGTTCTTCCTCAGGGGCACATCCGGTAGTGTCCCCACCTGCGATGTTTGGCGTTCCATTCCCCCCAGCTAGGAATTTTGGGCCGAGCCTGTCGAAAAGGGTTTGGAATTGTGCCTCAGTCACTCTTAAGGCCGGATGGAAGTGGAAATTTATCGGACAAGAGTTTTTTGTTGATTTGACGATAGTCTAAGCCTAACCGCCATCTCTTGGTATCGGAACCTGGTAATCCCTTTTTTGGGACAAGAAGTATAGGGCTGTTATATTTCGATACAGACGGTTCTACAATTTTATCCGAGATGAGTTTTTCGACTTGATTATTAACTTCTTCTTTATGAGTATAAGGAACTCTGTAATTTTTAATGTACACTGGCTCAGTATCTTTTAGTCTTAGTTTCTGTTTATAAAAATTATTGGTCGTTATGGATTCGGTTTCGAGTCCGAATATGTCTGTGTACTTAGTGCAGAGATCTTAAAATTGTGTTTTAAATAACGGGGGAAAGTTCTTTTTTAGTTGATCCATCACCGTTTCTTGGCGATCTTTGCTAATTTCATGGACTGTTTCATAGTCACTTATCTTTTCTATTTTAATGTCATTAAGGTTTAGTATTGTTGTGGTGTTTAGTACTCCGACAAAAGTTTGTTGATTATTGGAAATTGTATTTCCGATGAAGATTCCTTTATCAATTTCTTGATTTGGGATGAAAATATTGTTATCTGGGGAAGAAATTTTAATCTAACGGACTACTTCAGAACGAGCTGGAAGTACTGTGGCATTATTATCACAAGTGTAAATTATTGGGTAATTTAAATTATTAGCCCCAAGTATTAGAGAATCACATGTTTGTGTGAAATCTAAGTGGCAATTATACTTTTTAAAGAAGTCTATACCAATAATGCCATCGCTAGGTATTGGGAAATCTTGTATGACTATGTGAAAGTCGTGTGAAATGACATATTTTCCGGTAGATAATTCGTCGAATGCTAAGCCTTTAGAAAAAACTGAACCTTCACCGATTCCAGATATTTGAGTTGATATGTTTGAGTTAATGTTTTCAAATGTATCAACATGTTCTTTTAATAGGGATATGTCTGCACAAGTATCTAGCAATAGAGCAAATGCTTTACCTGTCTTTTCAATATTTATTTTAATAAACATACTGAGGATTAGATTGACAGTGTGTACTTTGGTGTTTCTTGGTGAATATCTTAAGGGTTCTGCTGATTTTCCGAGTTAGTCTGAGTAACTCGAACATTATTATTGCCATTATAGTTGCCATTGTTATTGTTTTGGTTGTTATCTCGGCTGGAATTATTCCTTCTTCGGTTATAACCACGGGCATTACCTCTATTAAGTCGTCTATTGATGTTGTTATGGTTTTGGTAATTTTGGTTATAGTTACCGCGACCATTTGGTCTACCTCTTTGGGTATTTTAGTAATTATTACCTCTACCTCTGCGGTAAATTACTGTACTGGCACCTCCAGTCATTTCAGTGCTGCAATGGATATATTTACCCATGACATCATTGAAAGTGACGAAGTTTCCTGCTTCTAAGATAATACGAAGCTTATCGTGTTCGCAATTTTTGGTCATGGCAGAAATTGATTCTTTGGCTGAGAATTTTTCTGCGTTGTCAGGGTTTAGGCCATCATCAATATATGCTGTTTCGAGACGCTTTTGCAAGTTGTCAATTTCAACAGTATATTGTGAAACTGTTTTTCCTTTTTCTTTGATATTAAACAGTTTCGCCTTTAGTACGTCAGGGGATTCACCGTTAACGTTACCCTTCAATTTTTGGATTAAAGCAGAAATTGTTCTTTCATCTTGCACTTTGTACATAATAGGACCAGTTATCGTTGATTTGATAACTTCGACGGCTAGGTGTTCTTGATCACCTTTTGTTCGTTCAACTATGCGCAAGGCTGTTAAAAAACGATTTAGTGACTGTTTTGAACCGTCAAATTCAGGGATTGATGATGAAACTTGTTTCACATATTCACTGTCCAAGGCTACCTGTTGTGCCATATTTGTTTCAGAATGGGCTGATTCTTCCAGTGTCTCAAGTTCACTGTCAGATTCTGTGTCGATTATTGGCTTTGATTCATTCAATTCTTCAAGTTGACTTTAATTAAACTCAGCATGAAGTTTTAAATCATCGTGAATGTTTATCTCAATGTTTCTTCTGATATTCTTCTGATATTTTTCAATCTTGTATTTAGGGATTGTACAAGTTTTTGACATTATTAACGTATTTGTATGGTATATTAACGTATCTACATTGATTGTTGTATCTTTGCAAATACATTTGTATGACTTTTCGAATTTGTCTTTAAAATCATTTATTTGTCGCGCTATAACGTTCCATTGCATAACTTTGATATATATATGCTATGCTTTGTTCTATTTCTATTTATGTTCAAATTTTAAAAATTTCGAAATTTTATATTTTTTATCTAACTCATTAGCCCTACTCATGTACTCTTTCTTTATTCTTTTATTATGCATTGCATAAACTTTTATCGCTAATGTAATAATAGATACTTTGGTTATTATTAGCATTAAGATTGCAATATCTTCTAAGCTTTTCCTATGATCAATTACTTTAACGTTATTAATAACGTGTGTGGCTGCTTTTTCAACCTTTGACTCATTTGATCCCATTTTAATTAGAATTTGTTTTTACAAATTATTACAAGTGAAAAAAATGTTTTTTTTCTTTAATGTTAAAAATGTTTTTTTTTTGTTTTTAATTGTACATTAATCGATTGTACATTAATCGGATAATTTTTTGTTTGAATGTTGGCAGACGACCTTTTGGTTTGTTTGTATTTTTTTTTTTACCTATTTCGATCAACGCAGTGATCTCCTCTCTAAAATTTCGAGCAACTCTGCCTTGACGTACACAATATAGTGGGCGTCATTACAATTGTATAAGATTTTATATTTAATTTTAAGTTTAATTTTAAAGTTTATCTTCTCCGTCTTATTTGGCTGCCTGGTTGCGGTCAGCGTTGGGTTGAAAAATGGTCCAGCGCTGTCGGCAGGGCCTCTATTAGTCATTTTTGGCAGCGGCTTCTTTTCTGCTTGAGGAGGGTTGATTTTTTTAGATAAGTTCGTTATATATTGAGTGGAAGGTGTTTTCGTTTGTGTTTGAATCTTTTTGATTCTTCTTCAAGAAATTCTAGCTCATCGGCTAGCCTCTTGTCATCGTTCCATATCAAGGTCTTGCTGCTGTTATATAATAACTTGCATATTTCAGCTTTGCTTTTCTTTATACGCAGCTGAATACCACCACGATTTCTCTTTTTTTTTTTTGGTTTCTTTATTTTCAGCCTGTTCACTAGCTGTTCAAGCGTGATGCGAATGGACATTTGGACAATTTTCACAAGCGAAATACACCTTACTCACTCAGAACTTTTAAACCGTTGTTGTTGCTGATAGATGCAGCCTTCACTGTCCCGCTCAGGTTCACCCTCATCATGGCTTGTGTCGGGTCTTCCCGCGGTGTTGTAGAATTAGTTTTGCTGTTGCTGCCGCCGCTCTTGTTGTTTATATGTTGTTGATGTTGTCGCTCTGTTTTTTTTTTTTAGTTTTTCCTACGTTGCGTGACACTTGTCACGGTCGCCATGTAATATCTTTTTATACCCTGAACCCATTAAAAATGGGTAAACAGGGTATAATGTATTTGTGCAAATGTATGTAACAGGCAGAAGGAAGCATCTCAGACCCCATAAAGTATATATATTCTTGATCAGCATCGATAGCCGAGTGGATCTAGCCATGTCCGTCTGTCCGTCCGTCCGTCCGTATGTATAAACGCAAGGATCTCAGAACCTATAAGAGCTAGAGACTGAAATTTTAGCTGTAGGTCCTCCCAGTGCCCGCGCAGATCGAGTTTGTTTCCGATATTCGATAACTTGCCCCGTTTCCAAGTAATCGGTAAAAATCGATGTCGAAATCCTGTTTTTTGAGCAATTTCGGCAAAAAAGATGAGCTAGAGTCACCAAAATTGACATGTAGCTTCTAGAATAGTATATATATATATCAAGTATTTATCATCTTATACCTATCGCCTGTCGGAAGAAGAGGGTTCAGGGTATCCCCTAGTCGGGAGCTCCCGACTAGCACCTCTTACTTGTTATATGCTAAAGGATATTATCGGACTTATTTGAGTTGATAAGTAAAACACATGCACGTCAGTGCGATTTGAAGTTCATATTGAGAATGATTTTATTGTCTTCAAAAATGTTCTTAGCCTATGGATAACATGTATTAACTTATGCTGTTATCGGTTAACAGCTACAAAGAGAGAGAGAGAGAGAGCGCGGGTGTACTCATACATATGTGCGCTCACTCTCGAAGCGGCTAAAGTGCAAGGTCAGCATTCCCACGCTAGCTTGGCCTGCTCAAGTGGCTTCATGTTGCTCATGTGCGCAGCACTGTATGTATGTATGTGCATGTGTATGTGCATACATATATACGTTTATATTTATGCTATGCGCTTGGATTGATTCTTTATATTTGCAACAAAGTGTTACAAGTTGAGTTATGTATGAATACACTACAAAAGTTTCCGAGTTGAATGCGACCCCGTTATCGCAATATATTATTTTGATTTTTGAAAATAAATTCACCAGTTGGATTATGGGCATTTTTAAATCAGTTATTGTTCGTGACGCTACAGGTTGCACGACCGCAAATTTGCAAAATTTGTCGATGCATGTTAGAAATTGCTTCTTGTCAGTGGAAAAATATCAATGTGCAGCATTTCGCCTGCATATGAAGGAACCGGTGTCATCCCAAGTTCCTGTTATTTTGGATACCATATTTGGCTTTGGTGCAAACTATAAAGTTTACAACGACTTCATTGACCAACTTGCTAATTTTTGGAAAATAGTAGTCACGGATAGTCATTATAATAATTTGTTTTTCTTTAAAAATGGTGTTTTTTTTTTTTTTTCATTTGGCTGATCCGGCCGTTGTGTGTATATATTTTTTTTTTTATTTTGAATTCGAATTCATAAAGAAAATTTCGAAGTATTATGCATTAACATTTTTTAATCTATCCTTATGAACTTTTTGTTCTTTACCCTTTGTATCTTTTATTATAATGTTATCTCTATCTTCTTTTCCTATTACTTCATAGGGCCCCAAATAAACTGGTTCCAATTTATGGCCAGTATCGTTTCCTAATAAAACCTTATCTCCTACTTTTAATTTAAAGTTGATAACCTTATTATCATAATATTCTTTATTTTTATACCCTGAACCCATTGAAAATGGGTAAAAAGGGTATAATGTATTTGTGCAAATTTATGTAACAGGCATCTCCGACCCCATAAAGTATATATATTCTCGATCAGCATCAATAGCCGAGTAGATCTAGCCATGTCCGTCTGTCTGTCCGTCCGTCCGTCTGTCCGTATGTATAAACGCAAGGTTCTCCTAGTCCCCGCGCAGATCGAGTTTGTTTCCGATATTCGATAACTTGCCCCGTTTCCAAGTAATCGATAAAAATCGATATCGGAATCCTGTTTTCGTTTGTTTCCTTGTTTGAGCAATTTCGACAAATAACATGAGCTAGACACACCAAACTTGACATGCAGCTTCTAGAATAGTATATATATATTAAGCATCTTTCATTGTATACCTATCGCCAGTTGGAAGAAGGGTTCAGGGTATCCCCTAATCGGAAGCTCCCGACTAGAACCTCTTACTTGTTTTCCTTATGTTTTTCTAACATTATTCTAGCTTTATATGCCTGTTCTAGTCTAAACTTGGTTTCCTTACCGAAATCATCTATATTTTATATAGGGTCAATATAATCTATTTTATTAAATTATTTTGGCAAGTTGCTCTGTTTGCCGAAAACTAACTCATATGGACAATAATTGTGTGCCATAGAGGGGGTCGTGTTGAAACCGTGAACAAAATATTGGAGCCATACATCCCAATCAGTTTTATCGACCGATATGTAAGAAAGTATGTATTCGTTGAAAGTTCTATGACTTCTCTCTACTGTTCCAACTGTCTGCTGGTGGTGTGCTGTAGACGTTAAATTGTCTACCTTTAAGTATTTGCACAGGTCATTAATAACAGAATTTTTATATTCAGTTCCCATGTCCGAAATGAACGTCTTCATCGGACCAAACTTCAGTATAAAAATTTCATATATTACTTGTGCAACAGTCTTAGCGGATTTGTGTGGTACTGGAATAGCTACAAGATATTTCGTAAGATCACATATCAATGTAATTGCATATTCGTTACCATTTTCAGATTTTGGTAGTGGACCTATAGTATCCACTATCACTCTGTCGAACTCATTTATCGGCGTTTCTATAATGGACATTGGTGTTTTTGTGTGAGTCGTTGTTTTTGATTTTTGGCATTTTGGACATCTACGTATGAACTCTTTTATGTGACGCATCATATTTTTCCAATAGTAGTGTCTTTTGATTTTTGCTAGCGTTTCTGAAATGCCTGTGGGACCACCTTGAATAGGATAATCATGGAATGTAGATATTATAGCTTCTTTTTCTTGTTCGTTATTTTTTAGGGTCACCGGCTTGAGTAGCGCTACTCTAAGTATTTTAAGATTTTTATTGGCCATTTGTTTAAAAGTATCAATTGAAATGAATTCAAAGATCTTTTCGCTCGGTGCCACTTTGAGTTGGCTGATTCCTAATATACCGGCTTCTTTTTCAAGCCTTTGGAAAAATGAACCTAAGTCGAGAGTTCCATTAGTATAAAGGTCGCTAATCTCAATTCTTGCAACAATCTTTTTACCATGTTTTAAAATACATAGCGTATTTGCTATGTTCAAGGTCACTATTTTTCGTATATCGTCATTTTTAATGATGTCGTATACGTTGGGCTTAGAAGCTTTATCAAGGTTTTGCCTTGGCAAAATTTCTTGTTCTTTTCCTGCGCCGGATTTATTTTGTCTACTTTGATGTCTTGTAGTGACTTTCAAGACATTTGTGTTAGTGCTTTTTAATTCTTTGATGGTTATTCTTGATAACGCATCTGCAACAAAATTGTCTTTTCCCTTTAGATATTCTACAGTGAACTCATACTCTTCTAAATCTAGTCTCATTCTCGTTAATTTTGAACTTGGATTTACCATTGTAAACAGATATGTCAATGGTCTATGGTCTGTTTTAATTTTGAAATGTGGACCATATATATATGGTCGAAAATGCGTTATTGCCCAGTGGATTGCTGCCAACTCTTGTTCGGTTGTACTTTTATTGCTTTCTCCTTTTGTAAATGAATGAGAAGCATATGTTACGGGCAATTGTTTGCGTCCATAAGTTTGAGTTAAAACTGCTCCGCAGGCTGGTTTACTGTCATATGTTACGATGCAAAATTCTTTGCTAAAATCTGGGTATGGTCGGTGAGTTCCCGAAGGTCTCCTGAAAGCAACGATTTTATTAGGGGTAGAGAAAGTTCGGTAGAGAAAACGTGATGCAAACTATTATTATTTTTACAGAACAAGCAGGTTACAAGGATAGGGCGAACAAGAGTGATGAAGAGAAAAGATTCGTTATAAAAGGATCGTCAAACTCTTTAGACCAACGTTTAATGAATCCAATATCACCTTTTGTTTATTAACGATGGTATCTATATGCAGACTGAAACTGAGTTTAGAATCAATAAGAACGCCTAGTTCCTTAACTGTTAGTATACGTTGCAATGGAGTATTGTCAATTGTATAACTAACAAGATAAAGTGTAGTACGATTAAAGGTCATGAACATGCACTTTGAATAATTTAAATGAAATCGATTAGCCGAACACCAAAGTTGCATAGCGTTCAAATCATCTTTTAGACGAGAATGATGTAGGGGATTAGTGTGTGATAGAATAAGTTTCACATCGTACGCATACATAAGTATACGGGCATGTGATATAGCCGAGGGGAGATCATTTATAAAAAGAGTAAAGAGTAAAGGTCCAAGATGACTACCTTGAGGAACACCAGAAGTAACGTGAACCTGTTTTGATGTAGTCAGCCTCAGCATTACTCTTTGAGTCCTATCTGTTCAATAAGAACAAATCCCAAGCAAAAGAGACGGAGGGAAACCTAATCGGTCAAGTTTAAAGAGTAATATATCATGGTGCACAGAGTGATACTCCTTACTGAAATCAGTGTAAATGACATCAGTTTGCATTTTAGAAAGGATGCTTCATTTACCAATGAAGTAAATTGTAGCAGATTGGTCGTAGTTGACCGATTCTTCACGAATCCATGTTGCACAGGGGAGGCAACTGATTTGCAGAAATCCTGCAAATTCGAAGTGCTTGTTTTATCAAATAATTAAGGGATAGCGGACAGTTTTGCAATGCCCCTGTATTTTTGTATATCAGACTTTCCACCTTTCTTGTGGAGAGGAATGATATAAGATTATTTTCAAAGAGATGGAAAGACAGAAGATTCAAGGGATAGATAGAACTAGAGGAAGAAATAGTATAAGGGTAAGAATTATTATAAGGACAGACTGAAGAGTTGGTTGATTGAAAAAAGTTAGCAGAGAGGTAAGCAGAATCGGGATCATTGCTAGCTTTATCTATCCCGAGAGAAAAAGAAGATGGCAAACTTGAAGATTTACGCTTCAAGATTACAAAATTATAAAACTGTCTCGGATTTTAGGCAAATTGCCTTTTGCAATGAGAAAGATAATTCTCATAGCACTGAGAACTAAAAAGAAAGAAGTTCGACTTGGCTATGGAATATTTAGCCAAGTCAATACTCGAACCAAATCTATTAAAATTTTTAAAATACTTAATATTTTGTAGGTTTGATAGTCTGGGAGTGAACTAGGATGGCTTTGAAGAAGCAGTTGAGGGAAATGAATTAGGAACACAATCATCTAAGATGGAGTTTAGGGTATTATAATAGAAATTAATAGCAATATTCATATCAACCGAGTCATATAAAAAAGACCAATCGGTTGCATGAATACGTTGATAAAGCAAGGAATAGTTTACTTTGCGAAAGCAACGGCGGGGCTTATAGGTAGTTGATGAATGCAAAATAAGAGAATTGCAATTGAACATTGCAACCTGTTTAGTAGGATGATATACATCCTCAGGAAGGGATAAAGGAGGGGACCTGGACACATTAGCAATAATGACTACATTAACAAATACCACATCGAGAGTTCTACTCAAATGATTAGAAATTGAATTTATTTGAGGAACATAGGAGCATGTGATATAGATATTCCGTGTAAGGAAAGACACCTTAACTGAGACAATCTCAGCGTTAGTAGGCATACTAAAACAGAAAAGCTCTGACTGGAGAGTGGATTTAACGGCAATTAATACCCCACCACCTCAAGTCAGCCGATCATTTCTATGTAAAATAAAATTATTCGAAAAAACTTCAAAATCAGATATGGTTGAATTTAACCATGTTTCCTAAAATGCGATTAAATCCGAATCGAAGGAAGTGCTAGCCATAAAAAGATTTTTAAGTTTGGAAGTGAGACCTCTGACATTCTGATAATGAATGGAAACAAGGTCGGAAGACAAATTTAGTTTTTTGGGGCAGTAACGGTATCTGGTATCGAGGGGACCGGAAGGGTGACAGGGTTTCGCTTTTTATACCCTGAACCCATTAAAAATGGGTAAAAGGGGTATATTGCATTTGTGCAAATGTATGTAACAGGCAGAAGGAAGCATCTCTGACCCCATAAAGTATATATTCTTGATCAGCATCAACAGCTGAGTAGATCTACCCATGTCCGTCTGTCTGTCTGTCCGTCCGTCCGTATGTATGAACGCAAGGATATCAGAACCTATAAGAGCTAGAGACTTGAAAGCTGAATGCTTGAAAGAGACTAGCTGTAGGTCCTCCTAGGCCCCGCGCAGATCGAGTTTGTTTCCGATATTCGATAACTTGCCCCGTTTCCAAGTAATCGATAAAAATCGATATCGAAATCCTGTTTTTTGAGCAATTGCTGTAAATAACATGAGCTAGAGTCACCAAACTTGACATGTAGTTTCTAGAATAGTAAATATATATATCAAAAAATCAATATCAATATATATATCTTTCATTTTATACCTATTGCCTGTTGTAAGAAGAGGGTTCAGGGTATCCCCTAGTCGGAAGCTCCCGACTAGAACCTCGTACTTGTTTTGCTTAAACTCGTGAACAATCATGTGAGGAGGCCAAAATTTAGGATCACAAATGATTGGGAATAAATTATGTGAATCAATAATTTTGAATGATGCTATATCACGAGGGGTGGAGAAATTAAATTTAGTTATTGACACGCTAGCAGAAGATTTGCTAGCAATATAAGCTGCCAATGACCCACAAGTGGTGCCAGACGAAAGTCGACACAACAGTTAGAGTAGGTGCTGATGGGGATGAAGGTAATGCAGTAGTTGGTGGGGCCAAAGAGGCGCCATGATTGCTTTTAACAATCTGGGCTTGATTTCGCGCAGGTCTACCTTTGCGGCCAGAAGTTGACGGGGCTGAACAGTGTCGCTGATCGGGGCAGGTTCAACTGCAGGGACTACTACAGGGTATACAACAGGGGTAATAATTGGGCAATCGCTTGGAGAAGGCGATAATGACAACATTGGAGATAGATCCAAGTTGCTAGGCAGGGACAAAAGAGGCGTAGGTGTATGGAGAGACGGAGAGGGCAACTGCAAAAATTGAGACTCTAACCGGCGATTGGGTGGAGACTCGAATTTGTAATTGCTAAGCAACTCAAAACTCGAGTCAAAGCTACTCGAGAGCTGCTTAGCCACATTATTAAGTTTTCAGACTTGATTTCTTACAGAATTATACACTCTGGAGAAATAAATCTGTTTTCACGATGCAATTCGGGCACGACCAACGCAAGCCGCCGCAGCCCTCCTTGGCAATGGCAGCGATCTTGCCACAATCATGCCCAGTGAGACCTGCACATGTACCATGCATCATATTCTGACACAACCAGCAATTAACAAATTGCGGCTGTGCAGAATCATCAACCTGCTAAAACGTGCAAGGTTTCTTACAGCTCGACATATTTTCTACCGGCGCTAAAAGATAAGCAGAAGTTGCGAGAGCGCTAACGAAAAGAAACACAGTGCACAAAAATAGAGCAAGCAAACGATCCAAAAATATTCGTACACAAACAAATTGTTTGGAGCGAAAGGCAACAGCAATAATTTGTCAGAGCTCGATGCACAAGCAGAAATATCCACCAGCGAACACACGCACAAACAAGTGTATGCATAGGGGAGCATCAAAGCAACAGAATCAAAACAGACAATAACAACAACACGGAACTGACGCCGCGTTCAATAAATGCAATAGTTAATAGACTTACGCTGCAAAACAGATAGCACTTTGCACAAGTAATTAAAGCATTTTAAATAAAGCACAGAAAATGCAAAATTTAGAATTAAAAGCAGTGTTAAAGCGCCAAAATATATAAAAATCTAGGAGCTCAAGTAAAACACGTCAATCACTCTCTACTGAGAGCTCTCTCCTTGATGTATGTCTGTTAATTGTCTTGCTATGGCTGCAAAATCTTTAACGAACCTCCTGTAGTAACTGGTTAAACCCAAAAATGATCTTAGGCTGTACAACTGTTTAACATGATCGGTTTAATTTTCAGAGAAAATTATTACGGCGTCTACATACGTAACATATTTTACCGATCTTCTCTCTTAGCACGTCGTCTATGGCTCTTTGAAAAATGCTTCCGGCATTTTTGAGACCGAATGGACAGAATTCATATTTTCCGCCGTTTACCGAAAATGACGTTTTATCGCGGTCTTGTTCCACTAGATAAATTTGATAGTACCCTGATTTTAAATCTAGGGTTGTGCAAAATTTGGACTTTCGCAGGTTGGCTAAAATCATGGGGATGCATGGCATTGGATATCGATCGGCAATAGTTCGCTCATTTAGCTTCCTAAAGACGATTACCAAACGTTTATATTTATTGCCGTTGGCGTCAGTGCCTTTTTGTCTACAACACATGTTGGGCTGTTATAAGGGGACCTTGATGGTCTAATTATGCCATCTTTCAATAATTGTTTGATTTCGTTACTTACGAAATCTGTCACTCCCATAGGATATGGGTACAATTTCGAGTACACCGGCTCGTTGTCTACTGTTGGACTGTGGCGACGACTGAGGTGATAAAAGGTAACGCCTCGCTAGAGGTCGAAAAGACCTTTATTCTCTCTAGTATTGTCTTTTTGAATTCCTTTTTAACGGAACTGGGTACTACTATGTCATTTACATCTGTGAAGTTTACACTTTCACAGTTATGGTATCGTAACTTTTCTGATGTATTCTGGTATTGTAGAGTGCTGTTATGTAGGGTTAATGTCACTCTTGCCCGCATCAAACGTTTTAAGCGTTTTAAAAATGGAGAAACTTGTCGGAACCTTTTCATTAGGCATTTGCTTTGGATTTTACTGGAGCCATTTATTGAACTTACGACAGGAATTATGTTTTTTAGCTCGTTTACGGGCTTTACATAATTCTTTGCCGCCCCTGTGTTTATTAGGATTTTTAAAGTTCTCCCAACCAGCTGTCGTTCGATGACCGGGAGCGTTCACTAAAAAATTTACCGACTCGTTGCCACATGGCGAATCGCTATCATCCTCTATGTCGTTAACCGCGGATGTAGCTGCCTTTTAATAATTCACTTCTTGACTGTCAGAAGCGTTCTGAAGGACGTCGTAAAGGCGCTGCCGCCTTGAGCCTGTCATACGTTCAGACGTGTTTTGTCGTTTTTGCGCCGGCGCACTATTGGCCTGGGGTTTCCCGAACTCTGTGCGTTGCTTGTATTTTGATGAGGAATCTATTTCCATAGGTTCCGGGGCCTGACTGTGTTATTCTCCCTTATTTTGTTATTGGTTAGCATTGTTATGCTGACGCTTGACAAAATGAGGGATTCTTTCTTGAACTCTTTCCTCCCTGTTGGTTTTTCAGTGCCTATTTTGTGGGCGATTTTTGTTGTGTTCAGAAGCCTGAGCTCTTTCCTCGATGGCTCTGGCGTACGAAGTTGAAAACATGCTTCGTTCAATGCTCGCTTCTGCTTCTCTAGCTAGAGCTACTGCGGATGGCAAATCTTTCGGCTGTGCCGGAAATGCGATTGCTTTTAGGGACTTTTTGAGGCCTGAGAGGAATGCATGCAATGCATCTGCTCTAAACTCTTTATTGACTAATTTATCGCTTTCTCGATCACATGACATGACAATTTGATTAGTTACGAGGGTCAACTTTTCTTCGACCTCATCGTAGTACTGCATTAGACCTAAGTCGCCCTGCCTAGCCATCTCTAGCCCCTGTCGCAGGAGGCGTAGCGATGTTCTGTCGGCATAGGTACAGTCAAACCTTGCTATTATGGCGTCCAATTTGAGCACTGTGTTGTGCGAGACTAGCAAAGCTCTCGCGGACCCTCTGACTTTGTTCCTGATGATAGTTACCGCCTGATAATGTGTACTGCTGCCGTTAAATGGCCTAAGGCTGATTGCCGCCATGCTACATTACACGCAGACTGCTTATTTGGGCTTCCACACCATCGAGCTGAGTTCGAAATCTTTCCTCTTGTTGGGCCAAGGCCTGGCTAACTGCGCCGGAAATAAGCGCTTGAAGCTGGATGGCATCCATGTCTGCCAAATCTTCTCTTTATTGCTGATGACTTTGTACCTGAGTATCCCAATCTTCGTCACTGTCTAAATCTCTTTTAATTTCCCTATAAGCTGAGAAGTTCATCAGCTTGTTGGCAAAGAAGGCAAAAAAAACAATCTGGTAAACACTTCAAAAGGCAAAAAAAAATAAAAAGCAAAACCTAGAAACATGCCACAAAACAGACTTGCTGTCACAATGAAACAAATAAAATTTTATGACTTAGATGACGATTATATACCCAGCCCACTTACATGTATTTTTCTAAGCTTAAGGTGTCGGTGCGTTCTTAAATGTTGGCCGCCAATTACGCAATTGCCTGCGTGCGCCGTCACTTGCTCGAGGTGTCGTCGCTGGCGAGATTGCAAGAGTTCAGAGACAGTCCAGTGGCCGATTCTCTGCGGGATTACTGAAGTATAAGTTGGTAGCTTGAAGCTCGCTGGTCTTGTGGCTCAGCAATAAAAGAATAGTATATAAAATGCGGCAATGCTGGAGTAATGTATTTCAGAAGCAGTGCGCTTATTGAATGTGTGAACAGAACTGGTGCATAAAAGTAATTATAATGTTGCTTTTGCAACAGCAGTCGGTAAGCCGACTAAGCATAAGCGGTAACGCTGCTCTTGCGAACCAGGCAAGGGCTCAGGTTACCGACGCTGACCATTTCGATCAGAGCACTGGCCACCAAGAATTCGCTTTGTCAGCATCATGCGCGCAACTGTTGGCCAAAGTTCTGGTTGACAATAAAGTGTCAAAGTGGTACGCGCGAGGGGCACTCGTTAACTTGCACAATGTTGTAGCTGACGATCGTAAGTTCGACTTGAGGGCGGTACACTTGGAGGAGGATGTCGCTCTCATCATCAAGGATCTCATCACAAATCCACCTCTGAATAACAGATACCGCGCATTGAAGCAACGGCTCCTCGAAAAATTTGCGGAATCAGAGGACTCCAATTTAAAGAGACTTCTGCCAGTTCGCGACATGACCGGCAAGAAGCCGCCGGAAATCCTTACACATATTCGTCGTTTAGCACCCGCTAATGGCTGCGAAGCCGTTATACGCACTCTATTTATCGCCGAGCTGCCAATGTCGGTTCGTCCGCTGATTTCTGTTTGGGAGGAAGATGACTAAAATAAGTTGGCAAAAATAGCGGATAAGATGCTGGAAAATAGTGGAATGGAACCGACTTACGCAATGTCGACACAAACTGCAAATGCTGAGCAAAATCAGCAGAATATAGAAGCGGTCTATAAAAATAGCCCCAGTTTAACTCATGTTGCGGCCGCCTTGCACGCGCTTCCGCAGAAAGTCGATAAGCTACAGGACGAATGTCGTTGCTTAAATAGCCATATGCACGCCCACCAAAACCGAGAAACGACTAGGAAAGGGTGGATAAAAGATCGCTCTGCTTCTAGCATAGCAAGTTTGGTGATCGTGCCCGTAAATGCCAACCAAGCTGACCACGTTACCAAAAGTTAAACTTGAGCGGCTGCCGTTAACTCAGCTTGGGGGCGGCAGTATTTCCACGACCAGCAGCCATTTAGCACTGGCGACGGGGGGCAAGACCACCGTCCACACGTACAGGATCTGCAAACTAATCATATCTTCCTCGTTGGAATATGTGGGTCGTGCTTTTAAGTGGTATTTTATCATTGCTGACGTGCAAATTGCAATTATTGGCGCTGACCTTCTGTTACAGTTCCATTTGCTGATAGACATCAAGCAACAACGTCTTATCTCCACACAGGATCACTTAACTTTCGGCAGTTCAATCAACTCGCAGCATTTCGAAGCTGCAAATAATGCACGAAAACCGCACAGTCGTAGCCCTAACGCAAATCATACCGAGGCGGTCAACACGGCCAACAACTAACGCGAAAATCGCCCATCACATGCAGTTCGCCACTACATCATCACAGCTGGAGCACTATTTGGTTTGATTGAATTTGTATACATGCCAGTTTGACTCAAAAATGCAACGCAACTTTTCCAGCGTTTCATGGACCAACTTTTCCGAGGTGTCGACTATGTGTTCTGCTACACAGATGACATCCTGTCATTCGTATCCTGCAAGCAAACGGCCTCAGGATTAACGACAAAAAATCTCAATTTTCAAAAAACGGAGATATTGTTTTTAAGCTACACAGTTAATGGCAACGGTATTAAACCTCCAAAGAAACACGTCAAGGCGATCGCAGAGTACGGACGGGCCGCCTCCTGGGTATAGTGAACTACTATCGCCGCTGTATACCACATGCATCAGAAACTCAGACACCACTCAATGATTTGACGCGCAACCTGAAAATGAATGACAAACGACCTGTAGAGTGGACGGCGAAGACAATCAGGGCATTTGCAAATTACAAAGCCATCCTACTCCACACGCAGATCTGAGCCTGACTTGTGATGCCTCCGACACAGCCATCGGTGCGGTACTGGAGCAATACAACAGAGGTACACGAGAGCCCCTAGGTTTCTTTTCGAAAAAGCTTAGCGCAACGGAAGGCAGGTATAGCACATATGACAGGGAGCTACTAGCAAGCTATAAAGTGATCAAGTATTTCAAGCACATGCTAGAAGCAAGGGTTTTCGTAATAAAAACTGATCACCAGCCGCTGATATACGCATTCGCCCAAAAACCTGAAAAAGCATCAGAGCGCCAACTACGCCAATTAAGATTTATCTCCCAGTACTCCTCAAAGATCCTACATGTAAACGGCAGCGACATCGTAGAAACAGACGCGCTCTACAGGATCAATGCCATAACGATGCCGACGACTATCGATACAAAAAACAGTGAAGCGGCCCAAGCAACGAACAGCGAACTGTTAAGTATTTTTAATGGAGAGACATCGTTACAACTACGGTCAATGCAAGTCAACTAGCAAACTTTTCTGTACTGCGACGTATCGACAGCAATTTCTTGACCATATATTCCACAGAAATTGAGATACAACATATTTTCAAATGTTCACCGAGTCTCTGATCCTAGTGGCAAATCTACAATCAAACAAATTTTTACTAAATATGTTTGGCCGTCGATGCGTAAGGACATCTTGGAATGGTCACGAAATTGCTTGCCATGTCAGAGTGCAGAAATTCATAAACATAACTCGATGTTACATACCAAAATCACTGTCCCTGACCGCACATTTGACCATATACACCTCGACCATGTCGTGATGCCTTTGGTAGGTGGATGCAGGTATTGCCTGACGACGATCGACCGGTTATCTCGCTGGCCGGAGGCAGTACCTCTGCAAGATATGACAGCACAGACGGTCTGCGATGCAGTTTGGTCATGCTGGATATCATGGTTTGGGTGTCCCTTGATAATCACCACCGATCAAGAGGCGCAATTCAAGTCTGCACAATTTATTGGGTAGTGAACACATCCACACGACACCATACCATCCACAGTCAAACGGCATGGTCGAGCGGTGGCAAAGGTCTATGAAAGCCGCTCTAATGTGCAACCCGCCGATCCAATGGACCAAATTACTTTCAACTGTAATGATCCAAGCATCAACTGCCGAAATGTTGTTGGGGTGCACACATTGCCTCCCCAACGAATATTTTTATGACCTGGACGCACCCTAGAATCCATGTCAGTTTGTCAGTCAGTTGCGTACCCGCATGCAGGCGGTAAGGCCGACGCGAGCTTCGCATCATAGCAAGTCAAAACACATGAATGCTCTCATGTATTCGTCAGGACTGACGCGGTAAAGCAGCCGTTTGAGCCTCCATACCCAGGACCGTATGAGGTGATATCCAAGCCATTAGATTGGGTCTTCGTCGGGTGGATTAATGTCAAAGAAACATCATTGTCGATCGACGGAGATTCACGAATTAAAGTTCCATCACTCCGCACGTATGACAAGCAGCATAGGACTCGCCTTACAATCTATGACTTGTCTAGGGGGGAGTACTGTGGCAGCCCTAGCCACGATCTATCGGCCAATATAAATCGGGCCTACCTCTAAGCTGCCATTCACAAAGGAAGACAAAAGAATGCCAATCAGAGCGAACAGCGACAAGAGAACCGAAGACGAACTATTTCCCAATTATAATTGTTTTCACAAATAAAGCTAATATTAAGAATATAACTGGCCGAGAGGCCAAACTGGATGGCAGCAAATAAATTCTTGGAAAGGTACCTAAGGTGCCCAAAAGAAAATTTTAAGACTTCATTTTATCATATAATTGTATTCAAACAAGATTTAAATTCATGATCGTACTTCATTATACAAGAATAACGTTTTGAGATAC
>NW_026996797.1:0-16380 GCF_035044405.1 Drosophila montana
AGTATACATCTAAGTCGCGATATTTTCATTCGCAACGGCGTTATTATTAACATAGGTCATGGTTACTCTGGTTATGTTATTAACCTAACCTGATAACATTTATTTACATCAATTTTATGGTGCAATGCTGCCCATCGCCTATCAGCTGATCACGTCAATGGCAGTGAATATTAAAAATTTCAAAAATTAGGCTTATCACCCCATCACAACATTTTATATCTTTCAGTATAAGTCTATCATTAAAAGGTATAAAATTGTAAGTATAAAGGCTGTCTTGTTGAATCTAGTAATTTTTCTATGATATGCTTGCGGCTAAATTCTTTATATCTGTGTTAGTAATACCAACATAGTTTTTATAATTAGTTTATTGTAAATGACTTTTCCAAGTCATAGTTCTCAGGCACATATGGTACCTAGATTTGAACATGTGGAAAAAAATGTAATAATCGAGTGCATGCATACTTAATAAGCGAGAAGTCAATTTTAATATGCTTAGCCGCAAACTATCTTACACTTAAATATTCTCATGCCTGTTGTGGAAAAATATAATATCAAAGAAGTTTTTAATCGGCTGATTTATAATTCTACTTGTACTTCCTATATTCTTTGCATATATATGAAGAAATATAAAGCAGTATAGTACATCAGAGTGGCATAGAATTTTTAAATTAGTCGCTTTGTGATGTTTAACCCACTACATTACCAAGATCCGATATTTCGCATGCCCTTGCAGTGCATTTGGTTAATGCCCCTTTCATGAGGAGAGTGTATTTAATAGATTACCCTTTCTTAGGAGGGCCACGTGATTAAAGGTAACTTATGCATGACTGTGTTAACGAGTAATCATGCATGGGCAGGTTGATGATTCTAGTCTAATAATGTGCGATCTCATGCACTGCTCGTCGGATTTGGCGTTGGTCTTTTCCTCTTCTGCTTACATATCTCTCATTTAACGCTCAAAGGAGTGCACTATGAGTATACTAAACAAAAAAATAAGATGGTGTGGTTAACCCTTATTTTATGTTTTATTCACATCAACTTAAACAATGTGACTAACCATTAGGTTGTACCGGCAGCGGACTTAATGCATATTTCAGCTGTCTATCGAATTATGCGATCGAGAATTCTAACTAGATTAATGCCTTAGAGTTATTAGATATTGAATATATTTATTGCACACAAGTATTCAGATTACGATAAATCGGATTAAGTAATGTACTCGCCAATGGCGACAGCAAGTAATATTCCTTTTAAAATATAACTCGTCGTATATTGTCAATCACATTTATTTCAATCGGTGCAGGTCTAATGGTCCCATCACAACATGAGGAAAATGTTGTACCATAATGAAGACTAAATCGCAATGATCCGCTTATTTTGTTCAGATACTGGTCCTAGTTCGTGGGATCCTTGCCAAAATATGCACGTATAGGTGCCGAAATGGACCGGTTCAATCTCTCACTTGCATTCTCTTGAGGAGAATAAATTTCTGTGCATGTGTATGTAATAAATCGGATTCAGTTAAACCGAATTTACTAACTCACAGTTTCTGTTAGACGTTGAAAAAATACATAATTTGCCAACTCACAGATTCTGTTAGAATAACTATTCGTTGGATACAAGAAGTCAAACTTCGAATAGTTATCGACAATAACCACTAGTCCTACGTTGCCGTTCATTGCCCGTGGGTATGCGCCTAAGAGATCCATATATTATTATTGGCTTGTCCATAGGCGGTCTAAGAACTGTAATAGGACCTTTAGTTTTCTTGTGTATAGAACATTTAAATATAAAGTTATATACTGGCACCGAAATCTTCCAAGAATCTGAGTCTGGTATTTTATCAGCCCTTGGGAATTTAGTTCGATTGCAGATTATAGACTTTTATTAAATCATGTAACGTCGACTGATTCTCGCTTATTCAGTTTATCAAATCTAGTTATTTCTGAGAAGTAAATTCTTTGAACGATACATCAATTATTGGGCCAATATATTTGAAAAACCAGTTGTCCTTACAACCCCTTCTTCCGCCTCCTCTTCAGTGGTTTTTATTTTTCTAAAGTTCAATGAGGCAATCGAATAAGGTTTTGGTAGTGTGTACTTTTCTCCCTTTATATACCCTGAACCCATTAAAAATGGGTATAATGTATTTGTGCAAATGTATGTAACACGCAGAAGGAAGCATCTCCACCCATTTATTATTTATATTCTTGATCAGCATCAACAGCCGAGTCGATTTAGTCATGTCCGTCTGTCTGTCCATCTGTCGGTCCGTCCGTCCGTCTGTAAGAGCTAGAGAAATTTTAGCTGTAGGTCCTCCTAGTCCATGCGCAGATCGAGTTTGTTTCCGATAATCGATAACCTGCCCCGTTTCCAAGTAATCGATTAAAATCGATATCGAAATCAAGTTTTTGAGCAATTTTGGTAAATAATAAGAGCTAGAGTCACCAAACTTGACATGTAGCTACTAAAATAGAAAATATATATGAAGTATCTTTCATTTTATAGTTATCGCCACCTCCCCGCTGCCACCTAAGAGCTATAAATCATGTTAGTAAACCAACTTGTATCGCCTATCTAACTAAGCTACAATTTAAATGCAATTGTAATTTTGAGAATACACGAATATTTTATAGTACAATTAGATATACTACTGAAAATTTCATCAAGATCGGTTAAGAAACACAAAAGAACATGTGTTTTGGCCTGCAAACACGTGAAGCAGCAAGCGCAAATTCCAAGAATTTCTGTATACATGTACACACACACATTCATGCGCGTCTTCTTTGAATTCTATCAACATCATTGCAATTGCGATTGTATTGTTTTCTGTGCTGCTATTTTAATTCGCTTTTTTCGCATTAAGAGTTAATTATTGGTGTGGCTATTGAATAGAGGCGGCGGAAAGTAGTGCGGTCAGTTACGAGTTCGAACCCTGCCGAGGAGACTATTTTTTTTTTGCTTTTGTGGCTGCTGCGTAGAGGCGGCAGCAAGTAATGCGGTCAGTTGCGAGCTCAAACCCTGCCAAGGGAACTTTTTTGTTTTTAATTTATCTTTATTACTGCTAAAGCAAAAGAGCGCGTAGCGCGAGCTGCATTTGGTGTCGGGAGCTCCCGACTTGTTTAATATTTGATTTTATTATTTTGATCAGCCTCATCTTTTATAATATATTTTACCAATTTTCGACGGGTCTTAGGTGCTATTGTCTAAGATTGTGTAATAGCATTTTTCCACTATGCTTACATTTTCATATTTCACATATTGGTGTTCCATTGGCAATTGTCGGTAACATGTTATTTTTTTTTTTTAACATAATAATTATTTTAAATTAAGATCTACCCGCTTTTCTGTGTACGTTGGCAGTTTAGTATTTTTGTATTATATTTGTGTCTTGTGTCTGTTTAGGGTAGGGAGGGGCAGTGGAAGGTGTGGAGTTAGACATCTACTCTTTGGAGGAGGTCAAGAGGGTGTTTCCTTTTGAGCCGTCTCGTTGTTGAGCTGTTGTCTAAAAGGTTGTTGGCAAGATTATTTGGGTGGTTGCCTAGTCTGGCGATGTAGCGATCACTCAACTTGGCAATTACCTCTTTACCCCAAGGAATATTAAGCTGGCTGTGAATTGTGATATTTCATGGTAAATATGCGCGTTAGATTATATTCGCGTTTTTATTTTGAAACCGTTGAATAATGCTCAGGTTCCTCCTGCTAGCGGTACCTTAAAGACGGATGCCGTAAGTCCATGTTGGCTTGACAATTATTTTTAGAGTAACAGCTTTACGCGAAGTTTCAATTTGGATTGCCTGCCGATCAGCCAGTAATATTGCTTCAGCTTTTTTTCAGCCTGCTTTCTTTTGCGCACAATATGTTCGCGCTATGTCAGCCGTCTGTCGACTGTGATGCCTAGATAATTTGGCGTTGTGTTCACCGGAATCAGTAATCCGTCTAGGAAAACTGGGGGGCAGTTTCCTTTGCGCAGCGTGAAAGTGGTATGGGTCGATTTTTCCTGGTTAATCGCGATGTTCCACCTTTTCAGCCAGCTGTCCAGGGAGTCCAATTGACGCTGCATAATGGTGGACGCGTACTGCGGTGTGATGGCCGTGGTAAGAAATGCAGTATCATCCGCGTACCAAGAGGCTCTGATCCGGGCTGATAGGCATGTCGGCTGTGTACACTGTGTATAGTAGTGGTCCCAGAACGCTGACTTGCGGGACTCCGGCTCTGATGCTCCTAACAGACGAGGTAGCGTCACCGCATTTGGTGTAAAATTGTCTGCAGGAGATGTAGCATTTGCCTTGAGTTTGTGCAGTAGACCGGGGTGCCATCATCACCGCATAGCAGTACTTCTTTTCTTCGAATGCCTGTATTATTCGCTCTACTATCCTATGGCACTGTTCCGGTGTTCCGTGGAGGCGCCTGAAGCCGAACTGATGGGCTGGTATCAAACCAGCCGCGTTCAATACTGGCAGCACTCTACGTAAAAAAAAACTTTTTCGAGTATTTTATTGAGTCGCCAGAAAACTTATGGGACGCTATGAGGAGAGATCGGCCTCAGGTTTACCAGGCTTTGGTATTAAAATTACCTCAGCTCGTTTCCACTGGGAAGGGAAATGTCCAATCTGAAAGCATCGATTAATTACGTTGTTCAGCAACTGGATACAATTTTTAGGAAGCATTTTTATCGCCCTTGCGGCAATGCCATCGTGTCCCAGCGCCCTTTTTTGGGTTGAGTAGAGCAACCTCGTTCTCGAGCTTGTCCAGGAATGCTGGAGCGATCTGTGTGTCACCCACTCTTGGCAGTTCCAAGAAACGGATAGTGCCGGTTGTCGGTAACATGTGAGTGGGGAAAGTACCGCTTCTTTAAATAAACAGCTGATCGAGATGCTTAGATTTACCTAAGCGCCGCAAAATTTTCCTTTCAATTGTCAAAAAATACGATCTGAAAGTTGGGGCTCCATTTAATAGACTCTTTGCGGGATTTGGCCATCAGTAATTGTTAAAAACTGTGGGATTATTAAAATTTAGAATTATAATTTAAAGTTACCGCTTACCTTCGTTGCTATATCAGCTGTTTATGGTAATGATACTATCACATTTTTCACAACATCGATAGAAAACTCGATAAATCACCGCCAAAAACCCGAACTGTTCGTGGCGAATTTACAAATTTTAAAAAAATTACATATTTTCAAGAATCTGTAAGAAACGTGGACAGTGGAATGAGGCTATAAGAGCTTTGGGCATTGGGGAGATGGACTAGGCGGTCATTGTAACGACTAGAGTGGTGGTTGATTTCATTACCTGTCTTGGTGAGTTTCAGATCGTTGCCCAGGTTAATCTTTTGTCCAGCGTAATGTAAAGATATCTGTATTTTGTAGCTTGTGGTATAAATTGGTCATCACAAAATACGCCAGGACAGGTGCGCCATAGTGTGAACAGGACGATGATAGACTTTGCGCCATTAAAAAATTTCTATTGGAAAGGAATGACTTTGGAATGCGATAATATGGAGCTGGAAGCAGGTGTCTTAACTTGAATTTTAAGCCGTCATGCCATACTTTGTCGAGTGCCTGCTGAACGTTGAGAACATCGGCGACGCAGTACATTTTGGCCTTAAAGGCTTCTTGAATAAAATCCACTACCCTGTGTGCATATTCTAGACATCCGTGTTGTCGACGAAAATCGAATTTGTGCGAAGGAAGCGCATGCACCATCTTGTCAAGGCTCAGCCACCTGTCCAAAAACAGTCTTTCGAACATTTCAAAAATTTTAGGTATCATAGTGATTGGGCGATATGCATCGATACATTTCTGGTTCGTTCCCGGCTTGGACATCATAGTGATTTTGGAACATTTCCATTAGCGAAGAAAATGGCCTTATCGCATTACTCCGTTAAAGATTTCTTTAATGGCTTGAATTGCTTTAAACGGAAGGGATTTCAGCCTAGCCGCGTTGTTCCCAGGCTCTATCCTAATAGTTTGTGGTAAAAGAACATTCCCAATGCGATTGCACTGAGCTTTATAGGTGATATCTCTAGTTCGGATGTAGAGTTTCTGGTAAGTTTTTTTAAGCTCCCAAAGGAAACGGGTATCAAGACATAGAATCTGCGTTTTAACATGGCCGTTGACGTAAAATGGGAGCAGCACTTGCAACAGCATCGTAAATTAAATGATAGTAAGCTGCAAGCCGAGCTCGATCCGTTGGGTAAACGTGGTTTGAAAAGTAGCTATATCTGCACCCCTGGGGAAGAAGTCTTACTGCACGAGGGTGATATTCTGGTGACTCCATCGTGTCGGCTAGTAAATGCAGATAATCCGACGATATTTTGTACAGTGACTTAATGCGTATATTTGCATGGCATATTTCTTTATTCAACAAATTGAATTCTTTGAAGAGCAAGACTGTGTGCATGGCGTTACCCCTGCTGCAGGCTCTGACGTTGCCGCATACGCAGTGTTATGCATTCCAGTCCCCGGCGATTATGAATTTGTTACCTAGCGAATCAAAGTGGTCATGAAATTCATTAATTCCAATAGAATTGTTCCTGGGAGGACTATAGATAGACGCCAGTACTAGCGCTTTGTGATGATTCTAGTCCGATTATTGCTACTTGCATGAAACCAAGTGTTATTGGATAAATAAAATAGGTTTTAATATTTATTAGTACGGTATTATTATTAATTATTAAGGCAGCGCCTCCCTGTGGGCCGCCATCAGTATTGTTAGCTTTATGGAAAGTGTATTTAGGACCTCGTATGGTACTTTCGGAGGAGAAATGTGTATCATTAAACAGTAAGGCATCTGGGTTGTGTTGTTCAATGAATGCTTTTATTTCGAGCGCTTTGATTCATACCGAACAGGCGTTCTAAAACACTATTTTCAGGCCAAGTTCGAAGACGTGTGTTTTTAGAGGCAAAGTCAATGAGGCTCCTAACATCCTTGACCATTCATCTTATCTCCTCTAGGAGTCGATGGATTGATCTTTCTATCATTTGAAAAATTTCTGTAAAGGATTTGGTCAGCACTGAGACCACGCAAATCACGAGCTGCGAGTCCGTTGATGTGTATTTGTTAGCTGCGGCAGGGTGTTCAGCGACGGTGGCCATCTTTGTTGCAGAGGCAATCGAGGGTTGATTTGATGCCTGTGGTTAGAACGCACTGAACAAGAACGGTGTCTTTGATTTATATTATTTTCTTTTGGGGACACGACTTCTAACTGCATCTGCAAAGGTATTACCGGAAATTATTTGCGAAGCCTGTTGAGCTCTAGATCAAGTTTGTGGGTTGAAGGTCGGCTATTCAATTGAGGCGATTACTGGGAATATTTCTTTACTGTGCCGTCTGATTAGTTGTTTTTTATAGACTTTGCATCGCAGTTGGTTGGCTGGGTATTCATCGCCGCAGTTAGCGCATGTGCAACATTCGTTTTCTATTAAAGTGCACTCTGAAGATGCGTGCTGATCGCCACATTGTTGCAGTATTCTTTACTGTGCCCAAAAGCTTGGCAATGATGGCACTGCGTAGGCCTATTGTTTTTCCGGGGATTTTCCGGGTAAAACTTTCTTCTGCAAAGCTGGGTAATATGGAATTTATCTCTATTATTTGCGGCTTTGGTAATATTAACAAAGCAGATATTCATTTTCTTGTTATTATCGTTTTTAATTTTTTGCTAGTAATTGTTTACTAAGTGGTTGTTGTAGCTGGCCAGACCAGCAGCTATCTTTTCCATTGTTAGTTGTGAGTGGGTTTTCTTTAAAACGAATTTAAACGGTCTGTCTTCGCGCAGCTGGTAATGATGAAATTCGGTGCCGAACTGAAGCAGCATATTAGTCGGCTTTCTGTAAGACTCAGTATCCTTACATTGGATGAGCATGTCGTACCTCATATTTGTGTGAGCCGAGAAATTATCTGGGCCGACGGCAAGATCCATGTCTTTCCAGAATTTATGATCCTGGGTGGACAAAAGCTTATTTTTGCTGGTGAAGGATTTCTTGATTTTTCTTCGTTTGCTTGCTCGCCTGTTCTTGCTTCTGCCAGGGAATCTACTTCAATGATTTTGTCTTGAACTTGGAGTAGTCCAAAAGGGTTGGCGGTGCGCTTGAAGAATGGAACAGGGGAGCCTGCTTGGTGGTTCTGTTTAATTGCTCCTTTCATGAGGCAATAATGCCTTTAATATGTTTGCACCAGTTTGGTATCGGTAAACTTTAATTGAAATTTAATTTTATTAATTAGCACGGGAGCACAATGATACACGTCTGTACTAGTCAAGTAACAGAAAGAGACGGTACAACGCGTAAAAATGGCGTGCGAATGCAGTCAATATTCCTAAGTGTAAGAATTATGCAGGCTTATGTTTTAAGCATCTAGCAACGTTTTACAGGTGAGAAGGTGTGTATCCAAAAACGCGCTTAAGCTTATATTATGTTTCATAATTGTTCAAATATCGTACACTTGAAGTATGCCTTTAAGCATTGCTCGAAATATTTGATCCTAATAACCTAGTTCACCAAAAAATAATAATAAGCCACACGCAATAATATTAGCTTTAAAATGTACCTGGCATCTAATTGAAAATGGGTAAAAAGGGTATAATGGTTTTGCGCAAATGTATGCTACCGGCAGAAGAAATCATCTCCTAACTCATATAGAATATATATTCTTGATTAGCATCAATTGCCGAGGCGATCTAGCCATGTCCGTCTGTCTGTCTTTCTGTCCGTATGTATAATCGCGTCGATATCAAACCTTTAAGATCTAAGGAAATTTATATTTTAAACGTAGGTTCTCCTAGTACCTGCCCAGTACTTGTTTACTTCAAATAATCTGTAATCTGACCCGTTTCCAAGAAATCTGTAAAATTGGCTTTCGAAATCTTCTGTTTTAAGTAAATAACTTCGATTTTAAGACCAAGGGTGACCAAATTCGACTGTAGCTTTTAGAATTGTATTTACAGATCAAGTATCTTTCATTTTATAGCTAACGCCACGAAAGTAGTTCGGTTAGTTTTATTTGTTATCTTAAATATATTAATGTTAGCATATATCTCTACCTATTAAATAGGTAAACAAGTAAGAGGCCCAGTCGGGAGCTCCCCACTAGGGGATACTCTGAACACTCTTCTACCAACACCAAATGCAGGTCGCGCTACGCGCTCATTTGCTTCAGCAGTAATAAAAAAAAATAACACTACTTGCCGCCGCCTCTTCTCAACAGCCAACAACCACTTGACTATTAGCGAGAAAAAAAAAGAATTTAAATAGCAGCACATATACACAGCACAGAATACAATACAATCGCAATTGCAATACTGTTGATATAATCCAAAGAAGACGCACATGAACGTATGTACATGTATAAATTAACCAGTTTCGCCTTCCTGAGGGTGGTGCCGTGGTTCCGAGTCGTCAATACCGGCGATGCTGCTAGTAACCCAGATGGATCGATGATTATAATGATTACGTAGGGAGAACAACTGGTTCTCCTCAATTACTGGCTTTTTGGCTCAGTAATGAAACGATTGTAATTATCAGTTTAAGCGGCCAATGCCTGAACAATATATTTTGGAAGCGGTGCGTCGTATCAAAACCAATATAGGACTAAACATTAAAGTATTTTATAAGTGAACTTAAGCTAGTTACGCAATCAGTGCTGGCGCGGAGCCACGTTATCGGCTTCTCCGGTCATCGGCTTCTACGAAACGCTAGGTCATTAGATGCCGGTAGTCAGTGTTTACCTTACACAGAATTTCATGCAATTTGCGCTTATAACCTCTGTGTTTCTAAACCGATCTTGATCAAATTTTCAACAGTAGATCTTATTGTACTATTAAATATTTATATATTTTCAAAGTGTCAATTACATTAAAATTGTGGCTTAAATTGGTGGACAGTATAAATTGGTTTTTTAACTTAATTTATAGCTATGAGGTAGAAGCGGGGAGGTGGTGATAGCTATAAAATGAAAGATACTTGATATATATAGTGACTTATTTGCAGATATGCACAGTTATAGTAAGAAATATAAGAAGGCAGCATAATTGCAGCTGCGAATCTGCAAGCGCTTATTGCTTGCAAAAGCATTAATACAGTTAAGCAATGCAATAAAAACATTACTCAGATAATTGCTGCTGCATCCATACAGATAAGCAAAGCAATAAACACCGTACTCAGATAATTGCAGCTGCACTCGTACAGTTACGCAAAGCAATAGACACCTTACTCAGATAATTGCAGCTGCGCGTCTGCAAGTGCCTTTACATAGCAATAAGCTTCTCAACATAAAATAAGTTTCTACTGAACTTTAAGTCTTAACCTGAACTTCAATTAAACAATAGGCACAAAATTTGCGCGCGTTGTTATTAAAAAAATTATTTCGGCGTTGACCTTAGTGATAATATCACAAGTCATTTATTCGATTCAATCAATCGATTTTACTGGCGCAGCCGGTAGGATACTTAAACGTATCCTACAAAAGAACCGCTAATGGAAAATAAATTAACTTTTTTAATCCGTGTCGAGTAATCCGTGCTTCAAACAGGAATATGAATCCGTTTCGGTTATCTTATCAAAAAATAAAAAAAAAAGTATAAAGATAAAAAGTAAACCAAATTGCCCATTAGTCCAATGGCACGGTGCACAATTAAACATATAAAGGGAAAAAAAATAATTTTCACTTCAAATTGAACAAGAAATCGAAAATAAAAAATAAACTTAAAAAAAAAATGAATTGAAACTCAAATTGTAATATATTGGCAAAGAAAAAAATGGCACAGCTCATTTTCACCGCACCCCGGATTGCAACATTAAATGACAACAACCTGACCGAGGCTCGCCGGCAGCTTAAAGACATCCCTGCATTTACTGAAGAGCCGGCAGCACTTTACACCTCCATCAGCACAGTTGATTATGTACTATCTCTCTACCAGACGGACGACGCGCGAAAGCAGCGCATTCTTCTCGGAGCAGTAGAAAGGAATCTGGAGGGACATGTGACTTGATCGTTGGGTCTGCCAAACATCGAGGATTGGCCATCCCTGAAGCAGAGGTTAGTTGCAGAAGTCAAGCCACAGACGCCAAACTATAAATTATTGGAGAATTTCCGTGAGACACCTTACAAGGGAAATATGCGAGCATTCTACGATGAGGCGGAGAAACGTCGACAACTATTAGTATCCAAGTTCCATCTTCTAGGCAACAAAAGTAATCTTGTAATTTATCTGCAGACAATTAAAGACTCTATTACAACACTAATTCGAAAATGACAAACTACACTATTCGCTATCTTGGTGCATCATGATACTCCAGACTTGAGATTTTTAGATAACATAGCACAAAAAGAGAGGGTATTCATGATTAACATGCAAGCTTCACTGCCAACAAATATCATGATTAATATGCAAGCTTCACTGCCAACAAATATAATGAAGATTAAATTAATGCTATTGTAAAGCCCAAAACTAATATCCGAATTCGAGCCAATTTAAGATGAGTCCAACTATCAAACAAAATATCCACAATAATTTCAACCATTACAGCTCAATTTTAACCAACACCAGTACTCACCCAGACCGAATTATGCACAACAAATTAATTAAATTAAATCAATAAACAACCTATGACGTACGGATAAAAGCAATTTGGTCCCAATGGAATTGTAAACTCACAGCCTAAGTTTAATAGAAATCCATTTTCTCAAACCCCACAACAAGCCCCCATGCCCGACAACCCCAACTTTCAACCAAGACAACCAATTAAAAGATTAAGACTATCGGACAGTGAAGAAACAAAAATGTCTATTGCCAAGGTGAGACTACAGGATGCTCAAGAATACAAGCACAACGAAGAGAACTATGACCAACAGTTGTACGAACAGGAGTACTATGACTACAATCAGTACCAAGACCAGGTTGACCAAAATCAATACGAGGCACCAGCTGAACAAAATCTTAATGACTTAGTATTCACCGAAAATATTCCGTTAATATCCTTGGACAATACCAGTACCTACAAATAGGACACAAAGGTCACAAATACAAATGTCTAATTGACGCAGGGTTTACAATTAACATGATGAGAGAAAATATTTTTTCCCTTCCAATTCAGAAACGAAAATGTGATGTTCTTACATCAAATGGTCCCATAACAATAAATGAATCAGTTATCTTACCCAGTAATAACATAATCAAAACCCCTCAACAACCAGATGTTAATTGGCACAGCTACACTTTTTGACAGAACATACCAATTTATTAGTTCAGGTCCAGAAGAAGATCATTTTTTTATATACAAAAAACACTTAAATTTGACAAATCAGTTTCCATACCAAGTAAAAATTTATATTTTGAACCCTTTCGATTGGATCATCTCAATCAAGAGGAAAGTTCTAAACTAAAACAATTATTAAATAAATTCAAAAATCTTCAGTATCTAGAGGGAGATCATTAAACATTTACAAACACAGTTAAACGTGTACTAAATGAAACACATAATTCCCCAATTTATTCAAAACAATATCCATAAGCAAAAATTCACGAAATAGAGGTTGAGAGACGGGTAAAAGAAATGCTTGTACAAGAAAGCAATTCACCCTATAATAGCCCCACTTGGGTTGTATCTAAGAAACCTGACGCTTCAGGTAAAATAAAATAGAGATTAGTAATTGATTAAAGAAAACTAAAGGAAGTAATCATACCGAACAGATATTATATCAAACATGAAGGAAATACTCGGTAAATTAGGAAGATGTCAATATTTTACGACATTCGATTTGGCAAATTCCGCTACATTTCAAAGATGCATGAACAACATACATACTGCTCAATAAACATTGTCTTGTTTACCTAGAAGATATAATTATTTTTCTACATCTCTCGATGAATATTAAAACTTATTACAATTAGTTTTAAAAAAAATTATCTGTAGCTAATTTAAAATTGCAAGCGAGCTTCCTTGGTCACATCGTGACTCCCGATGGAATTAAACCAAATCTTCTCAAAGTTGAAGCCATAGTTTCATACCCAATTCGAACAAAAGTAAAAGAGATAAGAGCATTCCTTCGATTAACAAGTTACAATCTTGAATTCATTTCAAATAACGCTGATGTGGCAAAGCTCATGACACGTTATTTGAAAAAGGCTAAAAAAGCTAAATTATACACAAAAAACTACGATTATGTACAGGAATTCGAGAAGCTTAAAGCTTTAATAAAAAGTAAACCAATTTTAAAACTCCCTGATTTTGGAAAAAAGTTCGTATTAACCACAGATGCAAGCAAAATTCAATTGCTGATGCGTTGTCCAGAATTAAACTGGAAGAAATTCATTTCGGTGAAGCCACCCAACATAGTGCAGACGAAGACAGTAGTGACTTCATTCAATTAACAGAAAAGCCAATAAATTTAACCAAAAAACAAATAATATTCATTAAATCAGATCAATACAGGATAGAACAATCGACTATTTTCGGCAGTGTAATAACTACAATCCATTACGATAAAATGACCCCTGAAAAGGCTAAACAGTCTTGCTTGATTATTTCATTCATAAAAAGATCACCATGTACATCGCCAGTCATGCAGACTTTGAAGTCAAACCGCTCACAAAGTAATCATTAATACCTTTTACACTAAAGTGACCCGTTGCCTCATCCTGTTAAAAAATGTAAGCTCATATGCCGAATTCAAAGAAATTATACTGAAATCTCATAAAAAGCTTCTACACCCTGGCATCCAAAAGATGACCAAATTATTTAAAGAAAATCATTCCAAAAAGCCAACTGTTAATCCAAAACATAATAAATGAGTGCAATTTGTGTAATAAAAACAGAGCACAGAGACACAAAAATGCATTTTAAAATTACATTCAATCCGGAAAACTGTCGCGATAAATTCGTGGTGGATATCTACTCATCTGAAGGTAAACACTAACTCAATTGCATAGACATCTATTCAAAATTTGCCACCCTTGAACAAATGAAATCAAAATAATGGATAGAGAGTAAAAATGCCCTTATGCCTATTTTTAATCAGCTAGGTAACCCCATTCTGTTAAAGACAGATAGAGATGACGAATTCTCCAGTTTGGCTCTTAAGCAATGTCTTGAGAGTAAAGGAATTGAGTTACAACTCAGTAGGGCGAAAACAGGTATAGCAGACATAGAAAGACAACATAAAACAATAAATGAAAAAATTCGCATAATCAGATCATCCTATGTGACGAAATCAAATTGAGCAAGATAGAAACAATTCTTTACATTTACAATTACAAAACCAAGCATGACACCACTGGACATATCCCTACACACATATTTCTTAATGATGGACAGCCAATGCTAGATACTCAAACAAATAAAGAAAGAAAAATAGACAAAATAAATAATAACCGACAGGAATACAACATTGACACTAGATGCAGAAAGGGTTCCATTCTGAACGGAAAATTGTAGAAATATAGTCACCCACTACTATAATACACAAATAAAGAAACGATAGAGATTCAGTTAAATCCCAACACCACAGGTCTCTGGAGTATAATAATGATGTTGCTTCTATTAATCACCATATACCCAACAATATTCAAATAATTAATTTGACAGAAATTGACACTATAAATAACTATTTTGGCAATAGAATATCGGAATAACCCTACACCAAGAAAATAGACAGTAACGAGAACTGATTAACATAATAGGTTCAGCATACAAATATCTTTTTGGCACACTCGACGAAAATGTCCGAGTGGAAATTTAGAAAAATTTAGAGAGAGTTGCCCAAAATTCGATTAGATTCATGAGCTTAATAACGTAATACGAATGATGAAATGCAAACAAAAAAAAATACAGATTATGAAAATAATAGTATAAACACATTAACATACAATTATATTACTTTGAAAATGAATAAATAAAGAAACCCCATAAAGTATATATATTCTTGATCAGCATCAATAGCCGAGTAGATCTAGCCATGTCCGTCTGTCTGTTTGTCCGTCCATCCGTATGTATGAACGCAAGGATATCAGCACCTATAAGAGATAGAGGCTTGAAATTTTAGCTGTAGATCCTCCTAATGCCCGTGCAGATCCGGTTTGTTTCCAATATTCGATAACTTGCCCCTTTTCCAAGTAATCGATAAAAATCGATGTCGAAATACTGTTTCTTGAGAAATTTCGGCAAAAAAGATGAGCTAGAGTCACCAAACTTGACATGTAGCTTCTAGATTAGTATATATATATCAAGTATCTTTCATTTTATACCTATCGCCACCTCCCCGCTACCACCTAATATCTATAAATCAAGTAAAAACATCAATTTATGCTGCCCATTAATATTAGCCACAATTTAAATGCAATTGACTTTTTGATAGTACTCTTATTCCTACAGTTTCTATAGTGCAATAAGATGTAGAAAATTTCATCAAGATCGGTTAAGAAACAGGGAAGTTATTAAATAAAGCATTTTATTGCTGGCCTCGAGTTTGGGGCAGCAAGCGCAAATTCCAAGAATTTCTGTATACTTGTACACACACACATTCATGCGCGTCTGCTTTGAATTCTATTAACAGCATTGCAATTGCGTTTGTATTGTTTTCCGTGCTGCTATTTGAATTCGTTTTTTCCTCATTAAGACTCAGTTGCTGGTGTGATTGGTGAGTAGAGGCGGCGGCAAGTGGTGCGGTTAGTTGCGAGTATGAAACCTGCCAAGGAAACAAATAATTTATTATTTTAATTTTTCTTTATTACTACTAAAGCAAACGAGCGCGTAGCGCGAGCTGCATTTGGTGTTGGAAGAAAAGGCTTTGAGTATTCCCTATTCGGGAGCTCCCGACTAGAACCTCTTACTTGTTATTAATGCAAAGGATCGCGTTGCATGGCTGCATTATGATGGCATTGGTAGAAAAAGTTTAAGGGTATCCTCGAGCACTGTCGACTAGAACACTTTTATTTTATTTGGCTTTCACAATGCAGGTTATATTTATGCCTTCCCTATTAAAAATGAAGAAAAAGGTTCAGAAGAAGGGCATTTCCGACTAGGGCACTCTTTCTTGTTGTATATGCAAGTAGAGAAGTAGGTTAGAATGTTTATTTAACTGCTCGCTCATAATGTTGTGTTTATAAATTGTAGAAGTAAAGCACACAATTGTCTCGATACGTCTCTTTTATTCGAATGTTCGATCGCGACTGACTTCGCGTTCGTTTTCTGCTTACAGACTAAAGGAAAATTTACAATAAGTTTCTGCATGTATGAGCGAGACAAGGAGTAATTGGACTTGTCGAGCTCTTCTTGCAGGAATAAGAGTCCAAGAGGAATGGTAGTATTGAGCGAACTTGACATAAACGGCAAATTGTTGACTAACTGGCCTTGACTATGTGTCTGCATGTATGTATGTCTG
>NW_026996798.1:0-1489 GCF_035044405.1 Drosophila montana
GGCGATGAACATGCCGGCGCGGCCCAATGTGAAACAAGCAGTTCCGTAACAAATATAATAGTTTTTTTAAATTTATACAAATTTAAACTAAAATGTACATATAAATCAAATTACACATGAATACTTTTACAAAAATTAATTTATATATTATTATACAAATTATATATGCAAGTGTACAGTGGGTGTCAGATGTCTGTATATCTGTTGTTAGTAGATAGTTTACGATAACATCTTTTTCCATAAGCTCTCGTATAAAAAGGTAACGGATGTCGATGTGCTTGGTGCGCTTGTGAAATATTTCATTTCGGGTGAGCTGCCCGGCTCCTTGATTGTCGTTGTAAAATACGTTGGCTCACAATGGGCTCATAAATTTTCTGAGAAAACTTTTTAGCTATATGGCTTCTTTTGAAGATTCAGTTCCATGTATTCTGTGCTAGATAATGCAACGGATTATTGCTTTCGACACTCCCAGGATAAAGCTGCATTGGTCAGATTGAACTTAAAACCTATAAAAGACTTACGATTATCAGATATCAACCCAGTGCTGTTGCCATAATTAGCATTGTTCTGAATCAACGCATACGCACGCACTGCGCGATATGCTTCAAACCCATGTCGAACGATAGTTTCTCACTGGTTTAGGACATCTCTAATGAATTTTGGCTGGCTCATTGAGAATTAGTTTCTTTCCTTATCTTGGTAAAACCCAAATCCTAAAGAGTAAATAAATTTTCCCAAATTTTTCATTTCAAAGCTTCTGGACAGTTCAAACTTTAGGTGATTTAGCATTCTCTCATCATTTACCGCGACTATGAAGTAGTCCACAGTGATACCATGGTAATGCCATCTTCTTTCCTTTTGAGGTGTACACATGGGTCGGAGGTTTGAGATTCATTTCCTTTAGTTTAGTTTCACCCATACAGCGCTTTGTTTAATTTGCACACCTTACCTTGACTGTACTTTTGCTTCTGTTAATATTCCTGTGAATATCTTATAGAATTCTGGAGGAAACTTATGTATAGTTCTTTTTCAATGTTTCCGTTCAAATATGTGCTGTTAAAGTCGAGTTGGTAAACGTCCAATTCTACGGCGACTTCAATTAAGGTTCGTACTGATCCGATTCGAGCCACTGGAGAAAATGTTTCGTTATAGTCAATACCTTCTCTTGGCTTATACTCTCGCCACTTGGCTTACATTTTGTTTTGAGAACCCATTTGGTGTCGATTACCTTTTGATTTTCTTGATGCCTTACGATTTCCCATGTGTTATTGTTTTGTAGTGATTTGTACGCATTTATCAGCGCATCTTTCCATTCTGAAGCATTTAGACCTTTTAGGGTAGCACTTGCAGTGAGTTTATTGTTGTTGCTGATGAGTGATATAGCTTCAAAAAATTCGTCTTCGTCTTCTTTATGATCTAGCACCATTTCAGGGCTGACCGGCTCTACTACTGGTTCTGCAAGTACTTGATTATAGATTAATTTGGGTAT